>NC_051156.1:137571190-137594065 GCF_013339745.2 Dermacentor silvarum
GAGCTTTAGCCGCAGCATATGAACATTTGAGAGTACACAAGGAACATCGTTGTGTGGACGCTATCAAGCTGTTCAAAAATAATTTCGTTATAACTAGGGACTTCGACGCTATACGTTACTCGTGATGTGCCATCGCGACAATTCAATAACTTTTTTTCTTTTAAATTCTTGGACGTTTCAATATCGTTATTTCTCAAGTAGCGTTGCACGGTATTTTATCGTCTTCTCAGCGAGGAATTCCCCGCTGCTTGTTTTTGTTAATCTGGTACATTCATTGTTCGGTGCGAACACAAACATGTAGCATATGCCATGCTTTTTTTTAATGTGTTTATTACCGTTCCTTCTCCATTCTGGTGCAGTATCTAGCATCAACTAGTTCATTGACCAAATCTTCCTGACATTAACCACGAAGCGCGCGCAGCGAGCTTCTTAGTTCGGGCTTTCGGCCGCTCACCGAACATAGCAACCCCAACGCCTTAGCGGAAATCTTCCTCGCGGAAGTACTTGCTATACGCCCGAGTTGTAGCCGATGGCTGCTTGCTGGTTCTAAGTTTCGCAGTCCAAGCTACACGCAGCTCCTTGGCCTGCGGGTAAGTGTGAAGGTGACACCGGGCTCCGTTGCGTTCGCATCCGGCACTGCGGTACCGAGCAATACTCTACCATGTCGGACGCCTTCAAAGGCAGGCACGACCTATTACGGTGCTTCAAGTATTTTCAAGCAGACATCCGAAGCGGCACAACATCTCCACCTAATCAGAACCGTAGCGCAGGTGGGACTAACTTTCGTTTTCAGCTCACTTCGGCGCTTCCGAAGCAGACGATGCGGTCGCTGTGTCCACGTGATCCCTCATACACGTTAAGCCGATAGTGGCGCCAGCTTTTCCAGTGGTAGAGCTCACTCCAATAGTGCGGTCACAACACAGGCGCGGTTTCGCGAAGAAAGAACGCAAAAATAGAATAAGATAATAACAGAAGCCCTAAAAAAATTAGACCATCTTCTCGTAGGGGAACCCTGAGTAGTATGCGAAGAAGCCATGGATTCGACTGAAGTTACCATTACTTTTCAGTTCGTCGTTTCCGTTAGGTTGAGTTACGTAGCTACCGGCTTCGCGAGCCCGAAGTTCGGGATCGGCCTGTCGCCGCTGCCGTTTCGTGGCAGCGGCTCGAGCCCCTTCTCCGCGGCGCTGTCACGGCACTGACACTGGCGTTGACGCTGGCGCTGTCCATGGCACTCATCGCGACGCTGCGGGAGGAGAATTAGAGGACGGAGCGCACGCGCGCGTCACTATACCGCGAGCTACAGTGGCGCCCCCCGCGGAGTATGCAACGCCTACCGTCACGCCTCTAACCTAAGCTGCTTCGCATTCGACAGTTTCAGTTTAGCGTACGCTATGCCATTGCGTACGCTATAAAATAGCGGGTCATCACTGCGGATGCGCAGAATGCTATCCGACCGTTAGCGTATAGCGTACGCACGCTATTTCTCAGATTTAGCGTTACCGTCTTTGCGTGGTTGCGTAGTTTACGTAAAACATGGAGGCGGTCCCCGCTGCCCGCTTCGAGTTGAATTTGGCGTGGCTTTGTAGAATTCGCTTCGTTCGTAGCAAATGACTGCGTAAACGGCTTTCACTTAGTCTCGGACGCTTCGACAACAGTGTGTTATCGCGATCTCGTTTCGCGTCGTTCGAAACGAGATCGCTTCTCGTTTCGAACGACGCGAAGCCTAACGAGGAAAACTTCGAGATATGTCAGCGCCACCTGTCGATGAAGTCGACGATGGCATATGGCCTCTGAGATCTGAAGATCTCGCAGGCCAACTAAAACTGTAATAAACGTGCGCTGTTTAGCGTACGCTGTACTATAGCGTATAGCGTACGCTTTACTAAAACTGTCTATTATCGCGCGCGAAGCCGCAGGTGTTGCCATTCGTTGCGCAATCCAGAGAGGAGAGGAGCGTCGGAGAGGAGAGGAGGATGCCGAGAGGAGAGGAGATGAGACAAGGAGAGGAGGGGGAGGAGGATACGCATGCGCAGTGCGGGTGTGGACGCCGCACGGCGGATGGATGGAGGGAGGGAGTGACATAGCTCCGACCATAAGCTGCTTCGCATCTAAAAAAATATTAGGCTGTTGTTGTACCAGCTAGCATGAACAACGTGAATAGAGGTCAGGCGCTGTTGTCGGTGAACTGTTGAACTCTTGGGAGATTAAGAGAGTGCAAATGAAGGAGAACGAAATGATCAAGACATTCAACAGTAAGAATAGAGAAACGTTCCCACGGAAAGGGGCGAAATCACCATGGCTCTCTCTCAGGTGTCTTGAACATCGTCCATGTGCCACTGTCAATGTGTTGCCCGTGTTTGCGCCCAAAATACAAGGGCGCGAAAACGACAACACGTGCACACCAGTGTGCGCTGACATGTTAAGCATTCTTGTTCGTTCAAATTATGTATCAGGCACGTTCGGGGTGAACGAAGAGACGACCGGTTGTGTGCACATAACATCCGTTCATTGCGGGCTAGGACATCGTTCTCGAAGAATTATATTGTCCCATATTCATCAGTTTGCGGAGGGGAACAATTATCGATATAAGGGAGGCAAGGCGGACAGGACCGAACTGTCAGCCCATCTTTTCTTTTCCCGACAATTTCTCTGCTGATCAGCACAATGATCAACGTGCAACACAAACTAGCCCAGCAGTCTACATTCCTAAACTGTATTTTCTTCCGATTCTATTTATTTCATATCTTTTATCCATCGATTGATAATCTGGGTGACATATTGTGAGCACCGGTTGGCGGCGAGCCAATGACACAAGAGAAAATGCATGGAAAATGAAAAAAAAATTGCCGCGTATCTGCGTGCTTCGCTGCAAATGTCGTCGAAAGACGATAGTCTTCTGCCGGCCGTACTACATGAGTGCTGGTCTGATCCGCAATCACCCGTGATGCTGTTCTCGTACCATTTCCGTCCCTGGCATGATAAATGCAATGGAGGTTGTTGAACAGATTTCATTTTACCGCATTATTTCATCAAGCGGCCATTTATGTTTGCCCTGCCTCAGACAGCGCTTCCTTTATGTTGAATTGGCCGCATCTGGCTGGCATTGATAAAATTGAGGAGGCGCTGCGTGAGACATGGACGCCATCTGGCAATACATCGGGAACATGAGCTTGTGCAGAGGGTTTCCTTCCTCCCATGGCAGAGGGCGCTCGTCGGCGCGCAGTCGGGGAACGTCGTTCGTCGGCGCGCATAGCATGGCATTTTCAGCGCAGCTTAAGAAACTAGGGTCTTTAGAGTTACGTATCTATGTATTTTCTATTAAAGGAACACACCTCCTAATACTTACCTAGTGATGTTTGCGCCTCAGATATGCGTAATATTTACTTTGTGATCGATAACGTTCACAAGTATGAACAGCCGTACCAGTTTAAGTAGTGTGGGCGGTAATCAAGTGGTCCAACTTTGGCCGGGTGGCTGAATCGGGTGACAGACAGACAGACAGACAGACAGACCGAATTTCAGCGTTTAAGTTCCCCAAGAAAGACTATCGTCTTTAAAAAGGAAATCTTAAATTTACACACAATGTGCTACAATTTGCTACCCCATACGGTTACTTCGCATCGCAGGTTCGTTGCTCTGTACAGCATTCTGAAAAACGAATGTGAGGGACTGAGGTCGGGAAAATGTAGCTAGTGTTTGGAAAAGTTCAATTACCATGCTTGGCCTCCTCCTGAATACTCATTGCACAGATTAGCTCTGGCGAGAATGTCGTGTGGAGGCATCATAGGAGGCTGGCTTGCCGAAGCTAGCTGTTCGGCGTCATGCTCCTTGCTATTTGCCTGTTCCTTCCGTCAAGGCACCAAGTGTGCGCACGAAAGCGACATCGGTGACGTTCCATCGAACTACGATTCACGAGAGCAATGCTGAAAGTCCACCTCACCTCGTTCTTCTCGAAATTTGCGCTGGAAACTGAGCATTTGGAATGACCGGTCGCTCCACAGAGACAACAGTAGTACCACTCATCATAGACAGTGCCACAACCGTAGTTCAGCAGCGTGACCATCGAATGAGCATTGCCCCGATGTCAAGTCACGCTGGACGGCAGCCGCCACTGCTTCCGCACGAAGGCTCGAGCGCCCAAACGGAACAGGCAAGGGTTCGAACGAACGCTGAAGGGAATGGTAACTGTGCTGGCGAAACCCTACTGAACTGGAGAAACTATGACAGCATCGAACCACAGAACACCTACTGCGTTTTCCTTTTTATGTTTTACGAAATTTTTAGAAATGGCCTGGGGCAGGTAGCATAATTCTTATCATTGAGCTGGTTTATTCGATGAGGCGGACATTAGTATCACAATAAATCAAAACACTATATTCAACTAATTAACAAAAGCTCACTGATTAACTTCATTGTTAATTACTTCACGGCACATATTGCAATTTACGAATTTTAGCCGGTGGGCTTGTCAGGCGACACTTGGAATGAGTTTCCAGAATGACACCAGTTTGGAGATAAGCGCCCTCAAACTCGCCATAAAAATGCACTGTTGTTCCACTTACTTTTTTACCAAAATGCTGTTTTATATATTGAAGCACAAAAGTAACTGGTACGCCCATGTATTTCGTCCCACATTTCGGAAAATAATATCTCGAAACTGCTGTGATCCTGAAAATTCATTTCAAGTAGATGCGTCTTCCAAACTCACCAGCTACAATTCGTAAATTGCAATATGTGTATTAAAGTAATTAAGTAGGAAGTTCATTAGTAAATTTTTGTAAATTGGTTAGATTTGTGTTTCGATTTCTCGTGCTACTAATGTCCGCCTCTTCGAATAACCCTGCTCAACGATAATAATTGTGCTACCTGCCACAGGAAAATTTTTAAAATTCCGTAAAACTTAATTTTGAACACCTGGTATGATACGTACAGAAGGGAAACAGTGCCTTCCACAGTGAAACGGAAATAAGAGTAGTGATGGCGTCGTGAACTGAAGTATACGACCTAGAGATGGCGTTGTCTAAATGAAAACTAATATCATCGTCATTACGTAGTGAGCAATATGTCCGCTGCGCTAGCGGCTGGTGGGGCTGGCCGTGCTGCTCCCTTGCTGGTTTTGGGCGTATCGTTACCGCTGTCGGGGCGGAATTCTTGTGTACAGGTACTCTAACATGACTAGAGATATTTTTATTATGTCTCCAGGTGACTAAGAGACCTGAATTGGCGAAAAAAAAAACACTCGAAACACGTAAGCTTGTTTATTGTCAGTTGCGAATGAAGCAGCACATGCCCACAATTTTCGTACTGGTCAGGTGGACTTACGCTGTGAGTCACTGAGTTTGCAACATGCAGGAACACAGTGCAACATACTTTCCGAAGTTTGCAACATACGGGAACGCGGGAATTCCATCTATTTAATACAAATGAAAGTGGAACTCGAGAGAATTTTTCTCATCGTGTTCGGCCTGCCCCTTAAATAAGGGAGAACGAAGCTTCAGACACGGTCGCTGGATAAAAAAAAAGGTGCGGCCTGCCGCGTCGAGCCTGCCGCACATTTTTTTTATCCAGCGGCCGTGCTTCAGACAACGATATTTATGCATGGGCTACTCTCGTACTGTAGTTGCGTGCAGTGCTGGTTACCCGGTTAACAGTATTCGTATATTGTCTGGTTCGACGATTTCAGCTACAATAAAAAGAAGCATAAAAAGTACTTGGCAAAGATGCAGTGTCGGCAGATAAACGCGAGCTGCAATGCCCCATTCTTTTCATAAAACATTGGCAAGAGGTACGTAGTCAAAGAAAAAGACCCCCTCACTTAAAAAATACCTTATGCTAAAATTTCCAGCACATATTGTCTGCTTTTGAGAGTTCTGCTGCACATTTAATCCCCACGTGCGGCAATAAAGGCTTCGACACAAACGGAGTACACATAGAAAAGCATGGAAAGGTACGGAGCCAACAGTGCTCCATAACGTTCCATGCTGTCCATGCTTTCGAAAACGCACTCGCGGCGAAAGCGAAACATTGCGCGCGGACATGCGTGCAGACGCGCATTCAGTCGCTGCGAACCCGTGCGATCACTGCATTGAGGCTTCATTCTGTTGAGCTCCATTTGGTTATACAAAGAGCACACTATAAGAACATATTTCAAATAGCCTGCTCTCAGCGAGTGCCCACCTTTCACGCAAGAAGCTGGTTCGGGGGATGGCATCGCGGCGCCCGTGCGCAATGGGCGTTCACTTTACGTATTCGGTAAAGAGATATATAGCGCCTGTAAACTATTCTGTGCTTTCTGTTTGCCCAATATTATTTTGACAGTAAGAAGCTTCCCTCGTTTGGAGAGTACTTACAATAATGGCCACGTGTGCTCGCGCGTGGTGTTCTTATTCAGTGCCGTCAGCCAAACCTATCAGGAGCGGGCTGCGTTATCCCTCAAACTACGTAAGCGAGGCGCTTCCGATAGATGGCGACTCCGTAAGTCCTCGCCCACAATAGCGATTCCATCGCTTACTCCTCGCGACTGATTATATACGGTGGCCCTGGGCTGTTAATATTTTAAGCACATGTGCATGTATCGTTTAGGACGCCGTCTTTCCTTGCAACGCAGTAGCACTCTTGTGCAACTAACACTGCGTTCCGAATGTACTTTCACGCGTGGTAATGTCACAATCATCGACGCAGTTTAGTACATCGCTATCAAAAGACACGTCCGAAGGTACTGCAATTACTGTTTTAATACCCAGTACTAGCTGTGCCCCAGGAATGCATGCTTTCATCACTTGGTTTGACTCCATTGCCAACGTCCTGTGCCTGTTCTCCACCTTCAATAACTATACAGGGCTGTTCTAATGAAGCAATGTTAGTGCCTTCATTATGCGTCTAACACATCATGCAGCAGGCCTCGTGGTATTGTTAACTTCGCGCATAAAACTCTCTTTCATGTTCTCCACCATGCTTTCTACATCTCCCATGACTGCACCTTTTCAAAGCGCCGTCTAACACACGCCCCGCACCAACCTTTACGCACCAGCAATCGTAAATTCGTATTTTTCGGCTTGTGTCGAACCAACTTACACAATCTTCACACTCGCCGCACGTCACTGCAACAAGAATAAACAATAAAAAATAATTGCGAAAGCCATAGGTACAATTCTCAGTGCCTTTTTCTGAACGTAAGCTCAAACGCAGTGCAGCTTAAAAGCACGTTGGATAGCAGCGACTAATGAGGCCAAAGGAGACCGCACTGGAGTCGAGGGGATATTGCCTCGCCTAATACCTCGCCGTGCTTTCCTTCCCTCGTAACTTACGCCTCGACGTCTGGTGCACTCTCCTTAATGGCGGCGCCTTCCAGCATATCTCTGCCGGTCTTATATGACGTACACGGAGCTCATGTTATGTTTTCCTTCTCCGCATATTTTGCTTTTAGCGACAATCCTAAACTAATTACTGACAGCCAGTACTGGTGATATGCTTTTTTTTGTCCTGGTTTTCTTCCAGACCAGAACATGGATGGAGACGGTCAAGAATGCCGTAAGAACGCCCCCAGTTGTTTTGGTTTTGAGGCCATCACGTAGCCTTTGCCTCCCTTCTCATGATCTGATTGTGTGGGTTTGTGTGAAAGGTATTAGATTCACTGACCAAACCAATATTATATTACTCCCATCAAGCTACAATGCGCACAGTGGAACTTAATTAGGGAAAAAGACAAGCATGTGCAAGGTAATACTGAAGCATACAAATTCATACACGTACAAATACAATGCATACATGACTGGTGAATTAAGACACGAAAGATGCGACTACAGTACTTGTCCGCACACAGATAGATAGAGAAAAACATATACATATACATAGGGTGGATTACATTTTCTTACATTTGAATTTCGCCTTCAATCAAACGTCGTTTCGTGTTTTTCTTGAACACATTTTCCGATAAAAAGAAATCATCAGTAAAGGAAAATTTGTTGGGGGCTTTGGGGTACTTGAAAGTTTTACCTTTTTTCTACGATAATTCGTGTGCGTTCGCCGAACTCGTAGTTTTACCTCGCGAAGGTTGTAATTCATAATCCTGTGAGTAACAGAGTACAAACGGTTTCGATGAATGTATTGCAACAGCCGTAGATAATACACTTGTTGAGCTCGTAGTATGCAATGTTCAACAAACGAGGGTTGTGTACGGAATTCTTGTGGTGCACCGTAATAGCCCTCAATAGCACGCAAGGCTCTTTTTTGCTGCAGTAGTAGTTTATGGTAATTTGAAGACGTAGTCGTAGCCCTTACAAGATTACAATGTGTCAGTTTTGAGAAAAACAGTTCGTTATACATTGACACCTTTAACCAAACAGGCAAGAGTTTAGAAATCACAAAAAGCAGATGAACAATTTTGCTCAGTTCAGAAGCAAGTTTTGAGATATATACAGACCAAAAAACACCTTCAATAAACCACACGCCGAGAAATTTTTGAGGAGAAACCTGAATGATTCTTGCATTACCGTGAATCTGTATAGAAGCACGTTCCACGGTGTTGATCGGCTAGAAGAGAATATGTTTTGTTTTATTTATATTTAAACTAAGCTTATTTGCGTTTAACCAATCACGAAGCTTCAGTGAGTAATTGTTAACCATACATTAGAGGGTGGGTAATGAGCGGGAAAAAAAGAAAAGATTTGTGTCGTCAGCGTACATTACCAGATCTGGAGAATTATATATATGGGCTAGGTCATTGATATATGTAATGAATAATAAAGGCCCTAGTATTGATCCATGCGGGAGACCATGCACTATTTTTTGTGTATAGGAGATGTTATTTGGTCGTACGTATTGAGATCTATCACTCAGATAACTTCTCAACAGGTTCAGCGCAATATATATATATATATATATATATATATATATATATATATATATAGTTCAAAAATAGATAAAAAATAGAAGCACGTAGGAAAAACATAACAGGACTTTACTGACGTTTCGGCCCGGGTCCGGCCTTCATCAAGAGTGCGTTTACAAGCAATACAGAGCTCAATTTATACCTTTTTGCCGTAAGGGTGAAAAGAGACAAGAAAAAAATACAAAGTAAAAAAGAAGAAAATACAAAGTAAAAAAAGGAATCCAACGAACACGTAAATAGAAACTTGCGCGTGCACAGCGTGGAATTATAAAAAAAACGTGAATACAACAATGCTGTGAAAACAAGCTCGTAAATCGTGACTAGCCTATGACCACAGGCGTGCACAGATTTGGTGTCGTAATGGATGTCAACACGTACAATGAGTCATGTCAAAGTCATCAAAACGATGGGCATGTGCAGTGGTGCTATACAGGGTTAAAATGTTGCGCGTGCATGGAGAGGGATTATCGAAAACATAATAACAAAAAGCATGCGGGCGTCACTGAAAAGATTTAGTGGTGTCGTGATTGTAAACACGTCTAATGGCTCATGTCAAGGTACATCAAAAACGACAGGCATGTACAGTGGCTGCTATAAAAGGGTACAAAGCTGCGCGTACATAAAGTGGCATTATGAAAACATATTAACAAAAGGGATGCGACGGGTCGCTGCTGCCAGGAGAGCATTTGACCACAAGGACGCTGAATACACCCTCACCTGGCCCTAGGACTCCTGCACTGTGACCTCCACTGACCTCTGAGTTGAACAAACTGCGATCCATTGCATTCTTTGCACACCTGGTATTCTTTGTGTTTCTAGGCAGGCGTATTTTATACAAATTCTATGAGTGTGTGAAAAAATGAAATAAAATATAAAATAAATGAAAGATTTAATGACAAATTTAAGTAATACACATCCATACAATTCCGAATTAATGCTGCGTAAATATGCATATCCCTTCATAAACATGCCATATAATATGTTTTTTTAAATAATTCCGCGCTGTGCACGCGCAAGTTTTCATTTACGTGTTCCTTGTATTCTTTTTTACTTTGTATTTTCCTCTTTTTTTACTTTGTATTTTTTTCTTGTCTCTTTTACCCTTACGGCAAAAAGGTATAAAATTGAGCTCTGTATGCTTGTAAACGCACTCTTGATGAAGGCCGGACCCCGGCCGAAACGTCAGTAAAGTCCTGTTATGTTTTTCCTACGTGCTTCTATTTTTTGAACTACTTCTGTGCCGGCTCCTTTTATTCTTCACTTCACTGATATATATATATGTAACGCAGGAGACATGGCGGTCGTGCGAAGCTCTGTTTATTCCGAACTTCTTCCTTCACCACACTGCACCGCACCGTTAATTGTGCGGCTCCTCACACGCTTCTCCCTCCCCCCGAGAGAGTCGTAGGTGTAGGGGCAGATGATATCGTCTTAATCTCTCCACATGTACGATGTCAGTCTGGCGACCGAGTGGGGCCACGCTGCGGTCGATCTCGTAGTTGACAGCTGAGATTTTGCGTATGATCGTATACGGTCCTTCCATTATTGCACTGAGTTTACCGCGGTTGGGGTTCCAGGGTGTCTCGTATATAGAACACAGTCTCCCACTTGAAGCTCGGAGGGAAGAAATTTCTTGTCATATATGAGCTTGTTCTTCTCGTGATATGCCAGGGAATTGCGGACCGCATTTGCGCAGGTTTCCTGCAGGTTCTCGGTAACGTTGGAGAGGAGCTGAGGGTAGGATGGTGTGCCATACAGAAGAAAGCAGGGTGGGTAGCCCGTGACCTCGTGGGGTGTCTTGTTGTACTCGTCGACAACGTCAGAGAGGAGACGCGTCCATGGTTTTCGGGGTTCGTCGTTGATCTTGCAGCGAAGGCGAGTGACGATGGACTGATTAGTGCGCTCATTTAAGCCATTACACTGTGGGCGTTGTGAGCTTGTATACGGCTGATGAATGTTGTTATGTTTGAGGAATTGCTTGAATTTGCCAGCGGTGAATCCTGTGCCGCGGTCGGAAAGGAACTTCCGAGGCTTTCCAGCAATGAAAATACTCTTCAGGCAGGTAATGTAGGCGTCGCAGGTCTCATTTCTGTGTCCAAAAGCCCACACATAACGGGTGGCGTGGTCAACGGCCAAGTGAATGAATCTTTTGGAGGACCCGTAGGTGGCAAAACCTCCGATAGTGTCCATGGCCAGAAGATCAAATGGTTGCTCCGCAGGTGGTAATGACTCTGAGGCACCAAAACGTTTGCTTTTCGTCTTCTTGCAGCGCTGGCAAATATCGCAGTGTCGAACGTATTCGGAAACGTCGGTGACGATGTCAGGCCAATAATATTGTGGAGAGAGAAGTCGCAATGTCTTCTTTACTGCGACATGACCGAAAGCGTCATGAGCCTTCCGAAGAAGAGAAGACCGGAGAGCAAAAGGAACGTAGACTTTTCGTATCCCTCGGCGTGTCACTATGGTCAATCCGTTCTCAATGGTATGCTTGCAAGGCGGTTTGTCGTGGTGGTGCTCTCGCAGTTGTTCAGCAGATAGGAGCTGAATAATAGGGTTTCTAGACAGTGCATCGGCTTCGATGCTTGATGTTTACGTCGTACATGGAGAGCTTTAAGGACCATCGGAACAGACGGCCTCGAGGATTTTTGATGTTCTTAAGCCATTGCAATGCCGCGTGATCGGTGATCACAGTGAAAGGTTTTCCATGTAGATAACAATGCCATTTATCTATGGCATCAATAATTGCTAAACATTTAAGTTTTGTGATGGCGTAATTGATTTCATGCTTGAGCAGCTTGCGAGAGTGGTATGCAACTGGATGCTCTCGATCCTTCATCATCAGCCTGCTTCAAGACGGCGCCGATACCTTTGTTGGACGCATCGCAGTAGAGCACACAAGGTTTGGTGGCATCGTAGATGCCAAGGATGGGTTCTTCCGTTACACATTTTTAAGCTGAGTGAAAGCCAGTTCACAGTCAGGGTCCCAGTTCCAGGTGGCGTCTTTGCTGAGTAGGCGTGTCAATGCATGAGCGATTTCACTGAAGCGGGCGATGTACCGACGGTAAACATTGACGGTGCCGAGAAAACGCTGTAACTCTTTAGGGCGTGATGGCGTGGGAAACCACAGGATTGCCTCCACGTTGCTTTGTTTCGGAGTGACTGCGCCGTTTGAAACTCTGTGTCACAGGTACTCAATGGAAGTTTGTGTGAACTGACATTTCTTCAATTTCAGTTTAACGCATTCGCTTCTAAAAGCATTTAGAACCGCATCTAGATGCTTCAAATGGTCTGGGAAGGTGTCAGAATAGACGACAATGTCATCGAAGTAGTTCGTGACGTGCGCCAAATGGTGTTTAGTCAAGATGGACTTGACAGCCCGTTCAAAAGTAACTGGAGCGTTCCGGAGACCAAAAGGGATGACAAGCCATTCGTAGTGACCGGTACGTGTGACAAAGGCCGTTTTCGGGATGTCTCCCGCATGCATCCTCACGTGCCAGTAACCTGACGTTATGTCCAATGTCGAGAAGTACGTCGATTTCCCGAGAGCGTCAAGAATGTCGTCGATGCGAGGGATGGGTTGATAGTCGGGGACCGTCACTGCGTTTAGCTTGCGGTAATCTATGCAGAAACGCGTGCGTCCTTCTCCTTTTTTCTCGGCCATAAGTGCCGGCGCAGCGTACGGTGACGTAGACAGTGTTATAACGCCTTGCGTGAGAAGGTCGTTGATTTGTGTCTCCATTTCGACGCTATCGGCTTCTGAGCATCGATAGGGAGCCCTGCGGATGGGAACATTGTTGGTGAGAGGAATGTGATGCGTTTCGCTAGTGATGCACCCAATGTCAGTCTGTGATTGAGAAAAAATGTCCTCGTACTTATAGACAAGCTGCTTTAATGCCATCCTCTGAGTTTCATTTAGATGCACAAAATCACGAACTTCAACTTCCTGTAAACAAGCGTCCATGTTAGCTGTGGAATGGTTTTGTGGGCGAGGGTGGAGGATGTCACTCCCTTGGCGTAGAGTCAGGGTGTCAAGATCCAGAGACAAGTTCAAGAGGCAGGCACTGTCCAAGCCAAGAAGTAGGTTGCTCTTCATGCCTTGTAGAACATGTGCCTGAATTTACTTTGTGATTTTTCCGATCTGTATCTTTAGATTGACGCGACCCAACGTGTTGGTAGGTGAAGAGCCGCCAACACTGCTTCGCTGATACAGGTAATCGTGGCTCCCGTATCAAGAGTAGCGCTGACAGGGTACCCGTTAATGAGTGGATCAAATTGAATTAACAGAGCTTTGGGTCGCCCTCCTCGTTTCCCTGGTTGGTAGCGAGGGCGGAAATGCTTGCGCGTCGTGGACATTCATTATGCCAGTACATCTGTCGAGGCAAACCATGCATTGCGCACTGTCTGCATTCGGACGCGGGTGCTCGTATCCGCGTATTAGGTGGACGCTGAGGGGCGCTGCCGCTTGCTGCGTTGATCTGCGTGTTTCGCCCTGGTAGAACATGCTGGGATTTAACTCGCTGCATAGTTGACTCTACTCGTTGTGCAGCTGAAAGCCACGTCGCTGGTGTAGACGGCTTAAGCCCAGCAAGAGCCATCTCCATATCGGCGGGAAGGCCGTCGATGAGCCCTGATATAAGGTGCGCGTCCTTTAGGTCGGCAAGACGTCCCAGAGACATTTTTTCGTTGTAGTAGTCCTTCAGGCTCTGGCCCGGTTTTAGTTGAGAATGAATGAATGAATGAACTGACGGAAAGGATCCGCGACGGTGCTTGTAAAGAGTTGCGTCATGCATTGAGTGAGGGTCTCCCAAGATGCGTCAGTGTCAAAAACCTCGGTAAGGTACCATCGGAAGGCCTCACCTTCAAGGTAATCGTAGAAATTGCACAGCTTGTCTCGCTCTGTCCATGCAGCGGCCGCAGTCTTCACCTCGAAGAGCCGGAGGCACTTGTCAAAGGAGACGTCCTCGGGTGCTCCCGAGTACTTCGGAATGTTGATGGCTTTCTTGGATGTTGTCATGATGTAGGGCACGGTAAATCCTGTCGGCTAGCGTAACGCAGGAGACATGGCGGTCGTTGTTGTTGTTGTTGTAGCCTATCACGCCTGTGGCTCCTACCCACGGAGGGGGATTGGCCAAGAAATGGGTGGATTATTCCAAATTAATATTGAGGATACATTTCCGAATATCTATGAAATTAGTATTCAACAGCGTAGAGTTATATGTTAAAGTAAATCAAGAAAGTCATATCGAATGAGTAATCAGAAATTTGAAAGTACAAAAAAAAAAAGAAAAGGATAGAATTTAGCAGGGTATTCGTTTGGAGTCTGTAAGGAACGTTTGGACGGCGAAGCAAGCATCCCTGTGGCTGAATCCCAAAGTGGACGCCCCGAACGAAAGAATATTAGGTTCTGTTAAGTACAGGCCAAGCCTTCGAAAAGGTATTTCCAACAATCGTTTTCTTGCCGCAGTAAAGCGGCGACAAGATTGAAGAAAGTGGTGTATCGTCTCTTCCTCATTACAAAACGGGCAGAGGGGGGAGGGAACCAAACCCGACCTGTGTAAGTAGAAATTTAGGGAGGGTATACGGCAACGTAATTTGGTGAGAGAGACCTCAAGCATCTTTGTGTTGCAGGATTCGCTACGCCAGGGAAATATCAGGTGCTTATAATCTGGAGAAGCAGTCAGAACTGGGTTTGATAAGGCTTTTCTAATTGATCGCATCCGAAATCTAGCCGCCGTGATGTGTGCAGTCACTGGTAGAATGGGAAGAACAGGGCCGGAAAGAGAGGTCTTTGCCAGTGAATCGGCAGTTTCATTAAAAAACAACCCTTTATGACCAGGTACCCAAATCAAATGAACACATTGCACATGGGCAGGAACTAGCAAGTAAAATAGTTTTAGCATAGGTGAATCATTAGAGGCGGTAAGGGAAGAGCAAACAGAAAGGGAGTCAGTAAGGATAGCAGCTGTTGTAGTCGTTTGGTCTAATTTACGTAAAGCTAGGATTACTGCTAAAAACTCGGCCAGAAAAATAGGCACAAAATCGGGCAATCTTAAAGAAAAAGACCAGTCGAGTGCAGGACAAAATATCGCAATGCCAGTCTTATCCTCGCTCTGTGATGCATCTGTTGCAATGATAATATTTGTTCCTAGGGAGCTTAGGTGGTCTTGTAACATGGCGTTTAAGATGCTGTAAGGTAGTAGTTTTGCGTGGTTTGGGAAAATATCGTCGAACCTGATATCCAGGTAATTTGAATGAGTATTGTTAGGAAGCACATCGCGAATTTGCACATTTAGTGGTTCAAGTAATTTTTGCACAAATATAATCTGTGGTGTATGAAACCTGGGCCAATGAACGGGAAAAAATAATTGTGGATCGGAGATGAAAATTATTTGAGGACGGCTTAATGGTGATTCATATAGTCGTAAGAAAGTCTGAACGGTCAGAAGGTGAAATCGGCATATAATAGGTGGGATTCTCGCTTCCAGATATAATACGGCATTTGCAACGTATTTTGGAAGGCCTAAGCACAGACGTAGCGCCTCTCGCTCTAATAAAACTAGCGCTCGAAGCTTGTATGACGGAACACCTGAGAATAAAACACAGCCAAATTCTAATACTGGACGAACGTACATTTTATATACCATCAAAAGGGATTTTCTTCGCATACCTGTTCTTCGATTGCTTAACTTGCGCAAGATGCCCATTGTACGAGCTCCTTTTGTTGCAATATATTCAATATGCGGCCGCCAGTTAAGATTTCCGTTATAGATAACTCCAAGGTACTTCAGTGACTGAACTTGTGGGATATCTTCGAGATGATAGTTAAGCGATATGTATACTGGGTCTTTAACGGGAAAAACAAGGATAGCACACTTATTAGCATTCAGGTTTAAGTGTAAGCTATCCAGCCAGCCTTCCAGTTTCTTTAGATAGGACTGCAAAATTTCGTAAAGGGAGTATAGGTCACTAGCCATACCAAAAAAGGCGATGTCGTCAGCATAAACGTAGGTACTGACACCTGGGTGAACGGGGATTCCGCTCAGTAAAATATTAAATAATATTGGTGAAAGTACCGATCCCTGAGGCACACCTTTTGTTTGCTTGTGTTTACCAGATGAATAGCCGCTTCGAAAACAAAAGAATTCCCTGTCTTTCAAAAATTCATGCACCCATGCTACAATATATCCTGGAAAGCCATGGCCCTGTAACCGATTTGTTAAAATTGCATGTTCAATGCTGTCATAGGCTTTACATATATCTAAAGTAACTAACGCCGCATATTGTTTTTTCTGTCTGGCGATGTTAATGCGACTTTCAAGGTCTACATGCGCATGCCATATTGAATAGCCAGATCTAAATCCAATTTGACAAGGACTCAACAATTGATTTTCACCAATAAACTTCATTATATGCCCGTGAAGCACTCTTTCAATAAGTTTTGCTATGTTTGATGTCAACGCAATTGGTCTGATGTTGTCGATAGTATACCCTGCCCCTTGCTTTTTAAGTAACGGAATAATTTTGGCGATCTTCCATTCATGTGGAATCCATGCATTGCTAATAGAGTAATTTAGCAACCTCAGAAGCTCACGTGGGGCTTCTTGGAAGAAAATTTTTAACATTGCATTTGTTATTCCATCCGGGCCAGGCGCTGTAGTTGGTAACCGTAACATGACCTGTGCTAGTTCCGAATAGGATATCTCTTTGTAGTCCGAGAATGTAGGAGTAAGAACAGAATTTTGAAGACGCGTTGTGAACCGGCTCTCCAATCCTTTAGCCAATAGGTCTAAGGACTCCTGCATTTCCTGTGCGGTATAGACAATTGAGTCTACATTAACGCTCAGTGGGAGTCTGTTTGTAGATCGAAGGAAATAAAATAAAGCACGTTTGTTTTTGGATTCAGATAGATAATCAAAATGTTTTTTATCGTACTCATCTTTTGCGTGTTTGACAGTGCGTTTGAAGGTTGCCGAAATAAATTGATAATCTTTCCAATTTTGTGGGCTCTGATTATGTAGAAGTTTTTTCCAAGCAGCTTTTCTTCTGCGATAAACTCGTGAGCACTCATTGTTCCACCAGGGACTAGATGATGTACGTTTAGCTGTCTGAATTACGAATTCAGACTTTTGTCGGGACATCTGTAACGCTGAACAAATTTTCAAGCCAATGTCTTCGTCATTAGTATTAGTCAATGACGCAATGGAAGAGTGTAAGCAGTCTTTAAATTTTTTGCAATTAACAAATATTCTGTCTTGTCGCTCAACTGATGTTAATGGGCATGCAATTTCGAAGTATACTGGGAGATGATCACTGTTTGTAGAGAAATCAATCGTAGTCCAAGATGTCACGGCAATACTTGTGCTAGAAAACGTCAAATCTAACACTGAGCGAGATTGGCCACGGACAAATGTGGGTCGTCTCATATTTAGGCATGAAAGATTTTTATCTATGGTCCAGTCCCATAGACGCGTTCCACATGCATCTGTTCTGTAACCCCATGATACGTGATGCGAGTTGAAGTCACCAGTAAGGATGACTTGATTTTTGCAGCTAGCAAGCGCACTATCCAATTGATATGTACTGTGTACGCCCGTAGGGAAATAAGCATTTATAATCGAAAAAGTACGGTAGCCTGGTATGCTAAGGTGTACTGCCAAAATTTCACATTCCGGAGACATTAACTTGAAAGCTATTTTAGCCTTATGACAGAATTTAGATGACAACAAAATCATTAAACCACCTCCTAGTGAAAGGCGATCTAATCGAAAAAGTCGAAAATCTTTAAAATTAAAATTTTTCTGGAGTAAGCCAGGTTTCTTGTAAAATTATTACGTCAGGGTTAAGATGTGTAGTTAAGCAATTTAAGTCTATTGAAGCAGAAATCAAGGAACGACAGTTCCACTGTAGCACTTTTAAAGAAGCTATGGTGATGATCTAATTGATATAATTACTTCAGCGACTACCGTCGCAATGTACTTTCTTGGATGCCAGAATGAGAAATAGGATTACCCTTTTTGTTTTTGGAATAGGGACAAGACGCTGTTACTGGAGAACCAGTTCGCTTATGCGGCCTGGTATCATGACCTGTTTCCATGTCATCCTGTGAGTCTGTCTGACGCGAAGAACAAGGATCGGATCCAACAAACGTTGGGTCCGATCTGGTATTCGGCGCTAGGACTGAATTGGCTACCTGTTCTGCAGCACAAGCAAGCGATTTGGTGATCGGTGTTGCGGCTGTTTGCAACAGCTGTGTCATCTGAGCGGTAAACACTTGGGAAATGCATTCTGTAACAGTTTCAACAATATGTTGCATAGCCTTTGTCATCGCTTTTTCTACTGCTGACTCAATGAGTTTAGACAAGTTGTCTTCATTTAAAGTCGACTGCCTCGCATTGACGCCAGCGTATCCAAAATCTCTGTCCTTGACGACTGCAATAGCCTCTTGCCGCGAACATCTTCGCCTGTCAATTACCTCGAGGACCTGCACTTCATTAGCTTTTGCTGAGCAGTTTGCATAGTCAGCCGCATGGTTTCCTCCACACAGGCAGCATGTTTCGGTTTCAGCTGCGCACTCATTAGGGGAATGATCCTCACCACAGACGCGACAGCGTGCATTTGATTTGCAGCCTCCTGCACTATGGCCAAAACGCCAACAGTTCCGACACTGTAGTGGACGGGAAGGGAGAGGATCCACTCTAAAAATAAGTGGCCACACTTTTAGTTCAGATGGGCAGGACATACCAGCAAACGTAGCTATGACCGATTCAGTGGCAACTTTTTCCCCGTTTACGAGTCGGTTGCATCGGTATACGGCTATGACACCAGCATCAGACAACTTCTCCAGAGTCTCAGTTGGGCTCAATCGAGAGTCTACGCCCCTGACAATGCCTTTAGTGCATGCTAGATGGGGAGGAATGAACGCACTCACCGGCACAGATGCAAAAATCTTACTCTTTAGGAGGTCTGCAACACAGGTCGGATCTGATGACCTACAAACTATCCCACCTCTTCCAAATTGTCGGACATCGCTTATAATTTGGAAGTGACGCGTCATGGCTTGGAGCTCGGCCTGGACAGCCTGTGGGTTGTTCAGCCGGATGAATCCACCACTCGAGGGCACCAGCGCGACAGGGATGCTGCTAACACCGCTGCGGAAGAAAGATTCCAAAGGTAAATCATCAGGAGAAAGGGAGGCTGACCAAGGGCTGGGCCCTTGCCCAGGAGAGTTGTTAGACATCAGCGCTGCTTCAAGCACTAGGTAAGTCCTGTAAATATGAGATGGTTAAGATGAGTAGGTCAAATCCACCCAAAACTCAGCCAAACCACCGCGCAGTGAGCATGCCAGGAGAGTTAGGCTAGCAAAAACCACTGGAACCGTAGGGCCAGTCACCGCCGTTCGCCTGTTCTCTGGCGCGCGAAGTAAGCCAAGCCGTGCGAAGTTCTGTTTATTCGGAACTTCTTCTTCCTCCTTCACCACTACTGCACCGCACCGTCCCTGTGCGGTTCGTCACACACACACACACACACACACACACACACACACACACACACACACACACACACACACACACACACACACACACACACACACACACACACACACACACACATATATATATATATATATATATATATATATATACCGGCCTGTATCCTGTATCCCTTGAAAAAGGTCGGTCCACCGACCGAAACTGTTGGGTAAATATTAAACCTAAGATAACCGCGAAGTTGTGCTTCTGATTTTCCTAAATACGCTTGGCCCATTGAAAAATCCAGTTACTATATATATATATATATATATATATATATATATATATATATATATATATATATATATATAATCTTGCGTGGCAACAATGTAGGGCAACTATTTACAAGGTGTATCTACAAGTGGTAGCAAGTACTGGCCAACATGGAAGCCAGCCGACATCAAAAGACGCACGTCGTCGTTCTCAGATCAGCCAGAGGCCGCCTATGGGTACGTCCCACTACATCGAAGTGTCCACATGATCTTCTTCGAATAGCACGTAGCACGACCCCCGGCGGCAGAAGCGCCGGCCCGGCGTTACAAAAGACGCACAGCAGAGGAAGGATGGTAAAGCATGAGTCTCGAAATGTGGACAACGTCGCTGCAGAACGGAACAGCCGGTGTAGTCAGACTGGCGGGCACAATCTCGTCCGTGACGTCCGTCACTTGTCTAAGGACGCGGTATGGGCCCATGTAGCGAGGAAGGGGCTTTTCAGAAAGGCCCACACGTCGGGAGGGGGTCCTAAGGAGCACGACCGCACCCGGAGCAAAACGTTCGCCGCGGTGTCCCTGGTCCAAGAGGCGCTTCTTATGGTCTTGAGAAGCAGCAAGTTTACTACGGGCTATTTGCTACACGTAATCAGCCCGGGCAATGGCGTCGCGTGCATATTCGCTAGTCGAAGTTCCAGGGGCAGAAAGAATTGTCTCCAACGGTAAAGCTAGTTCACGTCCGAACGAATTATATGCGAACGTCACGTATGGCAGAGCAAGTTCCCAATCATGGTGGTCCGCCGACACGTACTTGGAAAGCATATCTGTTAGGGCCTGTACACGCTCGAGCCGCCCATCGCTGCAAGATGCACCACCCTCACGCAGTCCGCTTACAATAGCCGCTATGACGTCACGAGAGGCGGTCGTGAACTTTTTCCAGTATGCAGCATAAATGCGGCGACCGCACAAACATGGCGCTGGTTCAAGCGAAGCGAAGCGCGAAGCCTAGGCGCATAGGCTGCTGTGGCATTTTTTTGTGTTTTTTGGGATCATTACAAGAGTTATCGAGCACTCGCAGAGATAGCCGTCGAACGAAGCAATCCGCTGTACCCTGCCTGACCTCTTCAGTGCGTGCGATCGTCAACGGCAACAGACGGAAATGTGTTGTGTTTACATGAGGGTCGGAAGCAATGAAGCCGGCGATTTCGTGCGTGTTGGGCCGTATTTCGCTTGTGCAGTACCAGAAGTACAAACGCGAAGGCCATCACATACACGTGCATTCTAAGCATGACATGCATTCAGAATGAAAATAGTGCGATCGCCCACCTCACCGTATGGTGTGCCTAGGTGTTGTGTGTGCGCGCTTCATCGCTGCGAAGCTCATACGTGTGTGTGCATTGTGCAGTGCTGGTTTATGTTTAAGTGGCCGTACGACCTGTAGCGATGAGCTTTATTGTTGCGTCATCGCAGTCATTCGCAATGTGCTGTTTGGGCTTTCATGTGAGCTGTTTTGGGGGCTTCGATGCGTCTTGGTGACCGCAGACACGTACAGAGCGTTTGAGTGCTGGGGTTCTTGCTGTACCAGGTGAAGGGTACTATTACGTATACGTGCAATGTGTCGCAGTGGTGCTAGGCGTATAAGTATTCGTTTTATGCGATGTGCATATGTTCTGAAGTGAACCGTGCATACAGAACGGTTTGTACAGAACATTAGACCCAAAATTCAAGGATGCAAAAACCAAAATTCAAGGAGGCGGAAACAAGCCGTACTTGCACACATACATTGAAAAATAATGAAACCACCTTCTCCTTGGCCGAACTTTCTTGTAGCTAAGCAGCTGCTAGTTAGACACACACCACAAGCTCTTTAGGGTGCTTTTTATGCATGTGCTCTGAAGTAAACAGTGCAGAAGCACTGCTGGTCGTTTGTGCTCTTTGCATCTCAGTATATGTACACGTGTTGTTTCCCGTGTTGTTTCTGCACATTTTACTCTTTACGAAGAGCGGAGGCTAGGGAACAGCTTAAAAGTTATATCACGGCTCCACGTATGGCAATTATTAATTTTGTGCTAGGTGTCATGTGATGTAATGTAAACAATGCAAATGTGCCGCATGCTATTTTTAGCGGATGTGACGACACTGCAACGCACCTTCCCTGCCACTGCCCAACCTTTCATGCTGAACAATGTGCTTTGCGATTTACACTCCATCTCAGTAGTTCCTTGCAGCACTGGGGCAGCTGCAGGGCTTCTTAGCCAATAGGAAGGCTGCATTCCCCTCAAGATGTGTTCAACCGCGCTGCGTCAGCTGCTCAGTGTCTGCTTGCCATCCTTTCGATACATCTACCACTGTTGGAGCAGTGACGCAACAAATGTTCGTATGTTGTAACTATAGGCTGTGTTTCCATGAATGCTACTACGGGGCTTCGCTTCATCAACATGCTATCTGAGCAGTTCAATACAGCCTCCTTAGCCAGTTTTAGTAAAAGCGAACGCCCTGATATGTGTTCACATGCACCGCGCCATCTGCTCAGCGTGTATTTGGCATTTGCTCACCACTGTCATCACGTACCGTACTAGAGCGGAGTAGGAAATTAATGATGCAGTGAACAATGATGCCTTCGTAGCGTTCTACATCGTCAATGCATCACCATTGCTACTGCTGTGGTGCCATCTGCTAAATAGAAACCGAACCACTTTTACTGCTTGTGTAGTCCTAGCAGTGTCAAAACAAACAGCTTATCTCAATAAGAACAAAAAAAATACCTAATTCTTTGTCCTTAGCATGAGATGAGACTAGGCAGTGATGGATTTTACCATTTATTTGTTGTTGTCAGGGCGTACAGATAGTAAAAGTGCAAATTGAGATTGAAGCGGGTGGTCTGGGCTGCATGGGCGGTGCCATCTTGCTGTGTAATCACGGTTACGGTGGCTACTAATGTTACCAGTGCTAACCACCACAGCAATTCACAGTACAAGACAGGCATGTCTGAAGGTCCTAACATCTGTGAATCTTTTGTGAACGTCACCATGTAGCCTGCACCGAAGTACAACGGAAAGTTAGAGAAACGTGAGGCGTGGAATTGACGAGGGAACAATATTTTGATTCATGCAGCTTTGCAACGATCCATCTCGTTACATTAGTTATCTGCCATCATGTCGACAAACTCATTGCAGTTCGACTTGTCAATATAACATGGATGTATTGTGCCATTGTCATGATCTAAATAAAAAAAAATTGAAGAAAG
>NC_051156.1:137594165-137630572 GCF_013339745.2 Dermacentor silvarum
CCACAAGAGCAAGTGACTCTCTTGTACTGGAAACGACTACTTGACCTTTTACTCATCCTCCTTTCTCATGTTTTTGAGAATTTATGTTGAATGCAGCCTTAAAAAAGTTGTCGCAGTTTCACCTGAAAGGCGAAGCATCAATTGCGATAGCAAACTTGTAGAGAGCTATACGGAGTAATGATATTAGTTTTATCAGCTGTATAAACTTGGACATGCAGCAGCATCGGCAACACGCAGAACTGTTGTCGACGCCATCGGCGTTTAGCCCGCGTTCGCTCAAAGTGTGTGCGGCGTTGGTGACTGTTGCCGGAGCCTCTGATATAAATAGGCACTTCGTGCCGCAGCTAAACGTCGCCTCCCTTCCCTCCCCCTCCCCCCTCCCCCACGGCCTCTCGCGTGTCGGAAGAAGGCGCGTTGGCTCTACATATATGATGATTGTAAAGGAGAAAAGAGACGCCTACTTCTGCAGCCCTTAAGCGAGCACGGCGCAGAACGCGCGTTTGTTCTCCGCTGTGCGTTCACTCCCCGTGAAAGACGCGCCCCTCGCACCCTTTCACTCGCACATACAGCGTTCAGCGCGCGGCGACGATTTCTTCGCCAAATGACGTCATACGGAACCTCACGGCGACGGCGACGGCGACGGCGACGCCGACGGCAGAAATCTGCTTTTGAGTGTCCATATAATTGCTATTGCAATAAAACGTTGCGAGGCGAGAAGGTGGGTAAGATTCCCGACGCTGGTCGTCGAGTGTCCCATTCTGATCTCGTCGAAAACCTCCGAGCCACCCCCAGAGGCACCGGCAACAGTCACCAACGCCGCGCGAGTTTCGTTGCGAACGCGGGCAAAATGCCGACGGCGTTGACAACAGTTCTGCGCGTTGCTGGTGCTGCTGCATTTCCAAGTTTATACAGCTGATAAAACTACTATCCTTAATCCGTATAGTTCTCTACTAATTTGCTATCGCAATTGATGCTTCGCCTTCCGGGTGAAACTGCGACAAATGTTTTTACTCATTACGTATTCTTTAGTAAATCTTCGCGTTTTAAAGGGTTCCGGCTAAGACTGTTCCACGGGATCGAAGCTCGACTAAAATGAACTAACATGCCGGCACGGAAAGAAAGAAAGATAGCAAGAGCGAGATAGACTTGAAATCCGGTGACATAAATGTAATAATGACAGCTTGCAACATAGATCACAGAACGCACACTGGAGCCTAGTGTGGTGTCACATAAATTCATAAATTACAAATCAAAATATATGGTGTATAGAAACACAACAATGTAATTTAGCAAACACAAGCACGCTAAAACCAGTCGTAATAAGAAAGTTCCAGTTTCGTTCAAAATTCGAGGCGTCGATATCGATAGCAACACACTAAACTACGCGAAGTAAGGTGCATAGTTTTATAGGCCGTATACATTTCACTATACATTCGTTTAATAATAAAAAGTTGTCGCAGTTTCACCTGAAAGGCGAAGCATCAATTGCGATAGCAAACTTGTAGAGAGCTATACGGAGCAATGATATTAGCTTTATCAGCAATATAAACTTGGACATGCAGCAGCATCGGCAACACGCAGAACTGTTGTCGACGCCATTCGCGTTTTGCCCGCGTTCGCTCAAAATGCGTGCGGCGTTGGTGACTGTTGCCGGAGCCTCTGATATAAATAGGCACTGCGTGCCGCAGCTAAACGTCGCCTCCCTTCCCTCCCCCTCCCCCACGGCCTCTCGCTCGTCGGAAGAAGGCGCGTTTGCTCTACATACATGGTGATTGTGAAGGAGAACAGAGACGCCTACTTCTGCAGCCCTTAAGCGAGCACGGCGCAGAACGCGCGTTTGTTCTCCGCCGTGCGTTCACTCCCCGTGAAAGACGCGCCCCTCGCGCCCTTTCACTCGCACATACAGCGTTCGGCGCGCGGCGACGATTTCTTCTCCAAATGACGTCATACGGAACCTCACGGCGACGGCGACGGCGACGGCGACGGCGACGGCGACGCCGACGGCAGAAATCTGCTTTTGAGTGTCCATATAATTGCTATCGCAATAAAATGTTAATAATGATGTGCTGACCTTGCCATCGCGAATGTCGGAGCATTGCGTGCAATTCTCATATAAAAATGTCGCAGTTTCGCGCCCAAGGCGAAGAATCAATTGCGACAGCAAATTAGCGGACAGCTATACGAAATAAGGATAGTAGTTTGATCAGCCGTATAAAATTGGAAACATATGCAGACTAACTAAATTATCAAGCATGGTGTCGATCACGCGCACACAAGCAAACATGAACGCGTCTCTCTCGATGTCCGCGGAAACGCACTGTCAAAACGCTGGAGTGAGTAAGTGCGGTAGCAGCGAGCGAATGAACCCCCCCCCCCCCCCCCCCCCTGTACCCCGATCCCTACGCTCTCCCCGGAGCTTTGCTTCCCGGGTGGGCGCGCCCGACCGCTCGGGCCGCGCGTTGGATGAGACGACAAGGACTGTAACATTACAGTGAGGTTTATAATTGAATCAAGTAGATTTCCTTGCTGAATTCTTAAATCATTATTTGAAATCATTGTTTTTTTTTGCCTTTTTCAAAATTTTGGAGCAGTGATTCTTTTTAGACTCGAATTATTTTCCTAGCTCACCCAATACTTCTCCAATCCCCCATTATGAGCCTCTCGTAGGGAACAAGAAGACCAACCAACACCTTGGAGTGTGGTAAAAAGCCCACCTTCTATCACACCACATAGGAATTCCAACTTATAGCAGCAGTCCTCTAAACCATACATCCATGTGCAAAGCAATGGGAGGCACTGCTGGCCAGTAACTGCTGCGAGGACCAAATTGATGACGTGCAGCAAGCACGCAGGGTAGCTGAGGCCGTTGGAGCCCTGGACGAAGGGCCCAAGCCCTGCTAAACCCAGTCAAGAGCGTTCGAGAAGACTCGGACGGGTTACCGCAAAAGACCCTGTAAATAGAGGCCAATAATTGTTTTAACAGCGGAGCTGTATATGCCGCCCATAATGTGTGCCGCCTGCCACTGCGTTTTCTAGCAACCACCTCGCGGAGCGTCGGGCGCTATGGTCGGGAGAGAGAAAGAGAAAATGAGAGCGAGAGAGAGAGAAACAAATTGTTGCAGCACCAACGACGCAACTTGCCGAGGTGCGGCCGACGCCATCCGCGCTTCTCCGTTTCGCCGTATTAGCGCCCAACACTCGCGGTGTCCGTGACTGCAGTAGGCGTCTCTGGCGGCGGCCCGGCCGAGCTCCCACCTGCTGCGCGCTACTGCGCATGCGCCGTGACGTCATCCCGGCGTGTCGTCTGGTGCGCGCCGCCCGTGCACTGTGTATAGCTTTCGCCCCACTTCCCCTACGTGTGCTCGCACAGCAACTGCTTCGCGATGCGTTCCCCGATGCCACTGACCATGAGGAAATGCTTATACACTTCGTATAACTTAGCATCACTTGGCATTACTTTGTATAACTTCGCATCACTTCGTATAGCCAGGACCAGCTAGGAACCGATCAGCTCCGAGGTGTATTTAGCTTTGCGCCACTAGTTCAAGCTACCACGCCTTTTTTTTTTTTTATCTGGCAAATATCTACAAAGATTCCACAGCTACTTTGGTTCGCCACAAGAAAAATAGAAAGTTGCCTATCAAGAAAGGGGTCAGGCAAGGAGACAGAACCTCTCCTATGCTGTTCACTGCATGCTTAGAAGTATTCAAGCCATTAGACTAGAAAAGCTTAGGAGTGAGGATCAACGGTGAGTATCCCAGCAACCTTCGGTTTGTAGATGACATTGTCCGGTTCAGCAACACTGGGGACGAATTAGAACAAATGACTGAGGACCTTAACCGAGAAAGTGTAAGAGTGGGGCTGAAGATTAATATGCAGAAAACAAAGATGCCGTACAATAGCCTGGCAAGGGAACAAGAATTCAGGATCGCCACTCAGCCTCTAGAGTCTGTAAAAGAGTACTTAATCTCGGTCAATTATTCACAGAGGACCCTGATCCTGAGAAGGAAATATACAGAATAAAATAGGGCTTTAGTGCATACGGCAGGTATTACCAAATTCTTACTGGGAGCTTACCACTGTCGTTGAAGAGAAAAGTGTACAGTCATTGCATCCTATCGGTGCTAATATATGGGGCAGAAACTTGGAGGTTAACAAAGAAGCTTGAGAACAAGTTAAGCACGACGCAAAGCGCGATGTACGAAAAATGGTAGCCGTAACGTTAAGAGACAGGAGGAGAGCGGTGTGGATCAGAGAGCAAACGGGCATAGCAAATATTCTAGTTGACATTAAGACAAAGAAATAGAGCTGGCCAGGTATCTAATGCGGAGGATAGATAAGCGGTGGACCATTAGAGTTACAGAATGGCTGAAGTGAAGGGAAGCGCAGTCGTGGACGGCAGAAAACTAGGTGGGATGATGAAGTTAGGAAATTTGCAGGCGCAAGTTAGAATCAGCTAGCGCAAGACACCAGTAATTGGAGATCGCAGGCACATTGCAGGTCCTGCAGTGGACATAAAAATAGGCTGATGATGATGATGACCGGCTAGCAGCAGCAGCTACACCAGGCCGGTATATGCGTCCCATGCTCAAAAACAGAATACGCCGCAGATGATCGCAAACGTGTGGCGCACTGCGCTTTGGGATTATAAGTCGAGCTGCAAGTTTATCGGCGATAGAATGAAGCATCAAGGTCGCACAAAAGCCTGGACGCATGGCTGTGAAAACTTAACAAAGGGGAGCTTACCTTGAACGTGTCTAATGCGTTAGCATAAGGAGCATTAAAGTGGAAAAAAGTGAATGTGTGTGAGAAGAGTGGAAGGCCGGTCACTTGTTAGAGGTAGAGTATTGAATCGAATATATATGTATATATATAATCAGTGTTGCACTTTGCTCCTTGAAAAGGCAGGACGTGTATTGAAGGAGCTGCTGAACAACACTTTGCAATGTGGTGAACACGGCTCAAATCACAGATCGGGGACGCGAAAGAGGGGCGACGTAATGTTAACGCATTTATCTCGCATTTAGCGTTAAATTGCCGCAGATTTTTGTTTCCTCTGTTGCATTTCTTATCGACCAACGAAACACATCTGGAAAAACTTTGCTACATCTTGTCTGAGCGCTGAGCGTACAAGGCAGTCTGTCATGAGTTCCGGGTGTATTAAAGGAAAATGAAAGACGTGGGCGCCTGTAGGCATTGTGTGCATCGTATGAGATCCCTTAATAGTATGTCAGAACCCCGTTAACGACTAGTGCGCGCGTATGCGTCAATGCGTATGCACGAGTTTATAAGCAGGTGATTAAGAAAGGAAAATTAAGCGTTATAAGTAACGTGATGTATTCACTCCTATATATAGCGTGCGTCTTTTAGCCTTTTTGGTGGCTGCAAAACTTCCGATTATTGATTTTCTATGAAAGATTTCCGCTTCCCTTAGTTCCACGCACCACGAATAAGGGTGGCACGCTACCTTGTCGCAACCTTCTTGGTCAGTAACTGTTTTTACTGTTTTCTCTCGAATATGCGATGTTTGCTTAAGACATTGAAGTGGAAGGTTTATACATTTTTGATTGGCGTAATAAAGAGAAAACTTTGGTGAACCATTATATCTCGGCTTACCTTCTTGAACATCCTCGCTTTCGCGAGGTGTGAATGAATGACATGAGTGATTGCTTACATGTTCACACACTCACGAGATAAAAAGATAAGAGAGAAAATAGAACTTACATGCGAGATAAAAGAGCTGCATCTAAGCGTGACATAGATGAAGGAACTTGGCAAAAAACTGTTATGGGGCCTTGAACAAAACCGGTGAGCAATTAGACAGACACAATATTTACTAAGGCTTGATAAACGCATTCTGATGCATCAGGGAAATTAGATGGACTGATGAGACTCAAACAAAACGGTAGGATAACGCAAGTAGACTTGTGACATACACAGGTGAGTTATCAGAAAGAGCTGGAAATGCTCATGTTCTCATGTCGGCGTATACTTAAGATATATAGTAGAACACTAGATCATTATTGTTTTGATGTAGGACGCACGCGCTTTCACGGCAGAATAATTGCAAGGTTATGCTTGTAGTAAATGTATCGATTTTGTTATGAGAAGATTGTCTACAAAGATTTGAATTATATCGGCAGCAGAGCATCTTTCGCGTGTGACGCCTAAATATTTCAGACCGAAGAATAATTTTCAATGTTTACAAATCCACATTCACCTCCTAATAAATTAGACAAATTCAGATGTGGGAGCTGAGTAATTACTGATTAAAAGAAAAGAACTTTCCTCGTACGCTGAACACAAAAACAGGTTTGGATAGACTTGGCATTTAGTCTGTTTATTTGTTGTTGCGTCCCTAGACAAAACAATGTGATGCTGCTATTCACATGCAGGGTGTACTTTTCTCCTTTGCAGATTTGTTTTCTATAAAAAAGGATATGTGTGCATTGAACATAGCGCTTTTGTGTTGGAGTTGCTAGACAAGCGGCATCTCATATCACTAACACAAGTTTAAGAAAAGTAATTGACAAACATTTGATAAGCTACTTTTTTGATCAGAAGCTCGCAGCAGTCGCTTATATGGGAAATTTAGAGGTGTTGCTAGTGCACCTCAATTTATTGCGCCTCAAGGTAAATCAGAACTGTCGTCATACGGACGCCGTCACACTATCGTCGTCATCCTGCTTCTGTCATTGCACGTATGATCGCGTCATACACAAAATAGCTTGCTCAAACACTATCTCTAAAACCCGAAACGATACTAGATGGCCAGATACCTGTAAAATCCTTCGCACAAGAACGTTTCCTAGAGTGCTTGGGATCTGCGTATTTCTGTTTTCTTTTTTGAGTTGTTGCTTTTTTCCTGTGCCATTCTTTCTTTCCCCTTTACCATCTGCGTCGGTCGGATCGAAAATTAGAAGCACCTCTTCCAAAAAGCCTCCTTGACTTTTCCCATCTCATTTCTCTCGCTTTCTCTCTCTCGGGCGCATATTCTTCCAACTGAGTTCTGTCTCGAGCCCCCGTTTTCCCTGCAACGCGTTTACCACACAGCTATCTTTCTGTTGTAATCTTCTTTAAATTAGACCAAACTATTATTTTTTTTTCTCATACTCACGCGCAAGCCACCAATTGCCTCTGACAAGTATAGTACACGCCTATCTACGACTATGCGCTCCCCCTCCTACTTTTGTAGAGCAAAATTTGTCCATCGCGTGGATTGTTGTCGGCCGTTTGTCAGCTCGGGCGGGGCAAGTTATAAAAGTCGCTCCGCTCTTATTTACGGTCGAGTCCCCCAGAGTGTAAAGAGTCATCGCGAGGCATAAACACAGCGAGCGGAAGGCCGGCACATAGCCCTCGCCCATGCTGGAGGGAAATTTGTCCGTGCCCCTTCAGAAATAAGTATGAACGGTGCTCGCCACAGGGCGTTGGCTGCTGATCCGTCCACCTGAGCTCTGCAATCCCCAAAGCCCAGGCCCCACCCTCTCTCAGGTGAGCCCATGTCGTTCGATGGCATATTATAGGGTGCGCTCTGCCTCCGCAACGCGCTATCCCTCCACGCTGCTTTCATCTAATACTACGGTTGGTTCTGTCCTGCCCCATTCTCTTTTTAGCGAGGACACTTTTTTATTCCTTTTTACTCAGATACACTTTCCATTTTCTTCGCATCTGCACGTCCAAGTGAATGTTTGCGTCACTGATCGGGAAAAAAAAAGACGGGTGAAAGGAATAGCAGTGATTGCTCTCCGCTTTACTTCGCGATTCCGCGGAGAGATGACAGACGTAACATAGCGCGTGTGTTATTTATGCTTATTTACGGATTTGTTTATGCTAACGCATCAGGCTGGTCTGCCACCTATCCTCTCAAGTCCTCTCAATATATAAGGTTATCGAATGCTTTTTTTTTATTTTCTTACACTTGTCCAGACCAGCAAACTTATTAGTATAGGTAATGATGTAGATACGTAGGCAAGCATATTATTAATTACGCTAGCATTCCTTTGGGAATAGGTCGAATGCTACTTGTACCAACGATGGCAACAGTGTAACCTTTGTATACCAGCTCGTACGCCTCCTTTCAAACCATTTGAGATAGACGGAAACTACGAAATTAATGAAATTTTCTCAACGAGAGCGTCATAAAATCGAGAATGTAACGGTGCATTCTGAATTTTTGTGCGCAATACGCTACATCACACTTCGTAAGTTAGGGCTGCCGCAAGAAGATGCCTAAGTCAAGTAGCAGGAAAATTTAGCTTATTTTAGGGCCTTCCATGCTCCCGATACACTTGCAACAGCTAGAATGCTTATGGCACCACCTCCACTCCAGAAATATTTGTTTTGCTTTCCCATTGAAGCCAAGGATAATGCAAGCACTGGTGCTTCACAGACAAGCCCTATCACATTTGCCTGCACATATACCTTCATTAAAGAAAGTTCGCCAGAGACAATTGACATAGCTTACGTGGGGGCATGCGAATGATCATCCCGTTTGTAGATCTCGAAACATCATGAACGCGCTCATTTTATACACTTATGAAGTGGCGCCACCTCCTCCCCATTGTCTGAGCTGTCACGTGCCCAATGACGCACGCACTAGACCACACCTTTAGTAAGCCAGATGGCTGCAACGTGACGTGTCCAATCACGCACGCACTGGGCACACCTTAAGTAAGCCAGAACCGTGGCGCCGTCGTAGCGTCGGAAAAGCGTGCGTGGTTCGCACCCAGACCGAAATGTATCAAGTTTTATTTTCAAAGTCATTAATTTACTTTGTTCACAGGAACCTTCCTGCGAAATGTGACGTCAATCCGGGCATTTTTTACGTGTTTTTACTCTTTGTGACGTCGGCCATTTTTAGTAGCATCTTTCGTTCACGCCGACGCCGACGGATTTAAGCGTAATGGGGCATATAATGCTTTCGCATTCATATAGTAAGTGGATCCTCGAGCAGAGTGCTACCTCAGCCAACGCTCCCATCAACTCTGTTGTTTTGGAGTTGCGAGGGACCAAAGCACAGAAACAGTCATCGGCCGGTAATGCTGATGACATTGTTTGATTTGTTCTTGTTTCCATAGATTTTGTTTTATATCGAATACGGAAATCGACTACATGTGATCTTTAAGAACGTTTCCGAAAGCCTCAGTGTACTTAATTTTTTTTTTTTTGCATCGCAGAATTTATATTGTATAAGTCTTGTACTTGTTCATGAACCTAGAAAGTGAGCTTTGAATTATTCGGGACCACTGCAGAAACTACTACCTTAATGATATTGTGGCACAATTGTACACCGAAAATGACTTGGCCCTAGAAAAGAACGATATATATCGATGTAAGTTGTCTTCTGTAATTTCTGAAGCATTGTTGCTTGAAAACCGGGCTTAGACAAAACGCGGAAAACACCAGCAAGAGTCGCGGCCCTCTTACGAAGGTTCACATCCACATGTTTATTCCGTTTTACTGTAATAATATCGACTTTTTCACTCCTGTAAGCTGATCCTTTGGCTATATTTACAGTTTCGCCATCACACCGAAAAAAAAAAAACGAAAATGCACCGCCAACTGTTCCGCCTCTTTTCTTTCTTCAACTTGTTGCAGTTGTTTTCGCAGTAAAATAAAAGCTTTCACAATTATGCTTTTTTGTGACCTTAAGCACGACCTGCGTTATTTGTCGCTATGCATATTCCCCGAATTTCCTTAATTCATTAATCACTTACAACAAACATTTTTTATCTGCTCGCAGTAAACTTCCGTACGCATTGATGGCCACTGTACAGTTGGTGTTCTGAATTACGCAACTGAGTGTGACTACAAGTTCTTGCTACACAAAATAAGCGATCATTGTAGTCGCGCACATGCCTACGTCCATCCCGTTCACTTGGTATTCTGCCTATATGACGTCTTGAAGGCATTATCTATTTCGTGAAGCTAATTTTATGTGTTCTTCTATTACAAGAGCTCGACCACGCTTGTTCGCGCCATCCGCCCTCCTGTTAAGCTATGCATTGTGCGTATGTGGGCAATATTCAAACGATTGATTGATTAATTAGCTTTAATGGCGCAAGGGCACATTCTGGCAAAAGAGCGCCAGTATTCGGACGATTACCAAACAGACGACAGGAGCTCTCGGAGGTATCGATGTGAAGCTTCGCAAAATCTGAGGACAAATTCATGCACATATAGGAGGAAGCCTTAAATAGTGTACCTAAGTATATATCTCCACTAATTAATGAGCTACTAATATAACAATACCTCTCTTAGGCGCGATGAACACAATCGTGCAAGTGGACATGGTGCACAAATATTAAAAGCACTGATGAAAATAATGATATTAAAGACGGATCGCATGCACCGTGAAGCACTTGTGATAGGATCTGTGCTATAAGTTTCTATAAAATTTCGGTAGAACCAAACTTAGGCGGATTGGTTTGTCATGAACCGCTTCGCAAGCACCCCTCAGCATTTCATGTTATGTGTTAACGCACACATACAGACATAATATTCGTACGGCATATTTGCAAACGTACATGTTTATTGTTTGTCACCATAGTCTTTATTACATGTCAGTGTTGATGGATGCTGATTATTTTTCAACATGTCCATGTCTTATTCTTCTTTTTTCTCTTCGTCACTCAGGTTTTCTTATGATATCTCTTCAATCTGGGCCTGTTGACATTGCATAAAGAACAAACTCACTCTACGGAATCAATGTGAAGCGAAGCTTTGCTTATGTGATGTCTATGTGAGGCTATACAAAAACTGGGGCGCTATAACGTAAAATGATTCCAAACCGTTTTGATTCCAAACTCATGACGTCAAATTTACGTAACCACCGACGCAAGCATCGGGCGGTGACCAGCAACCCAATCAAACACTCTCCTCTTTTATAGGAGGTCACCTTTGTTCGCTTTCAAAACCAATAGCATTGTCTACACTCAGCGGTTTTTCTTATCTAATTGGCTGACAAGAGGCGAGGAGCACGCTCTAGTGGAGAGGGTTTCGATGGGGCCGAACCAGCCCAGTGAAAATAGATAACCGCATGAAGAGGGTGGTGCCGGCTTCTCCGATTGGTCCGCTTCGCCTTAAATTTAGCTTGCGGCGCCTGGTCGAAAATCGCGGCGGTGTGCAACGGAAGGATAAGAATGTCGCTAAAACGCATCCTCAGCAAGGAAGAGTTGGCAGAGCGATGTCGTATGCATGCCGAAAGGGCTCGATAACGTTTTATTGTCACGCAAAAAGGTTTATCATGCGCAAATGAATACATGCTCACCGGCAGGTGCGAGTAGCGAGAGCCTGAGCGATCGGCGGGCAGATATCATCTATTCCTTTCGGAACGGGGCAGTCTGCGGCTATTCAGAAAATGTTTCAGTTTTGTTCGGCATATCAATGCATTTTTTTCACGTGCACGTCACTTTGACGTGGCGAGTTATCGCGGTTTGGTGACGTCGCGTGACAGACAGGCGAAGTGGGCATAGCCAGAAAACATTCTACCAATAGCAGAGGGATAATGGTAAAAAGGCGTCGAATCAGGAATGTTCATTTTTCTTTGGTGCGGTTTAATCATGCATAATCAGTGTGTACACGTTATATCAGATAGGGAGCTATCGCGGTTTTCGTGACGTCGCGTGACAGACAGGTGAAGTTGGGAGTGGCCCGAAAATGTTTTGACCAATCGTGGAGGCTGACTGCAGAAATTGGAATTAAAACAGTTTGGAATCATTTTACGTTATAGCACCCCTGGTTTGGTTTGGTTTGGTTTGGTTTATTGAGTTTTATGTATGAATCGTAGTTTATGTAGGAATAATATATTTTACGTACCTAACCACTTTAGGCCACTGCGTAGGTCATGGTCGAACGGTAAGATTATTGGGCTGCTAGGCTGAGGGAACAGGCTTCGAAACTAAGCGTCCGACAAAATTGAGTCACTGAGTACGTGGTAACGTGTACACATGTGGCGTTCTTCAACGAACTTCTTTCCTGCCGACATGGGTCACTGTAGATGCGGGACTTTGTATACGTACCGCTCTCCAATGAAACTCTGCTCTCGAGCACTCGGTATGTGGCAGTTGCTGTGTGCCACTAAACAGTTACAAAAAATATCCTTTAAATTTATCCGATGCTAGGCGGAATTGAACATCGTCTCACGGGGCTCTCAAGCACAGCAACTCGACAATTTAGCAGGCTGCGCCATGAATGCGCTTGGTATACGTGCCACTCTTCAATGAACATCTCACCAACTTGGGTCACTGTGTTTGTGCCACTTAGGCAAACGAGGGAACCATTATTAGCATTCGCATGCTCCATCGCGGCACGTTTCTAATCTCCGAGGCCACGCGCGGACTTCTCGGCTGCCCGGCCGCGGCAGCTTCGACAGAGAGAGGGCGCGCGCCGAAACACCCTCTGGGATCCCGGCACACGGCTAGCCGAGTGAGAGAAGGAGTGCGACAGCCCTAGCGTGCACCAATGGATGAGTCACCACCCTCCTCGAAGTCGCTTCGGCGGCCGCTGCCGAAAATGCGAGAAATATCTAGAAGATTCCCAGGCTTTGTTCATGCTGTGGGAGCATGACTCCGTCAAAAAGTTCGAGAAACGCCGGCGAAGGCGATAAAAGCGCCGTGCGGGAATCAGTAGGGGCAATCAGACCGCGCCGGCGAAGAGGTGTGACGTGTAGACGGACAGTCTACATAAGGCGATTCCCCGGCAAGCTAGGCGACGAGTTCATTGAGCGTCTGCATTTCCGCAAGAAGTTCCTTCTTCGAGATTTGTCTCAAGCTATGCCGAGGTCTTCCGGCTCAAGACCAGCACGGGTGAATACGAGTGGACACTTTGTGTTCGTATTCATTCTGTACTGTACGTGTTGAGCTCTTAGTGCTTGTCGTTAATTATTTTCCAGAGTTTTGTTAACACCTATCCGAATCGCATTGTGTGCTACCTATAGCCGAAGTGTGCCTGTGTGTATGTAACTGCCTCATTTGAAGAATTTATTTTGTTGTGTTTTGAGAATTCTGGGCTCTGACTCGGTCTTTGGACCACAACCGGCGTTCGCTGGTGCATCAGAAGGCCACTTATTAATTGTCCGTGCTTTCGTGGGGTTATTTTGGGAAGCTGATAAGTCGGCCTCGGAATTTGGCCCGGCGTGTACATCAAAACCAACCATATAACCAAAATTAAGATGACCAGCACGTTTTAATTGCAACTACATCCACGTTGGCTCCCACTGCGACTGACAGCAATAGAAAAGCCATTAGGCTATTACATTAAATAAAGTTCGTAGTTTCGTAGACAACATAAATTGCACGAAGCAATCGATTATATACTAAACAAGTGTAATGTCACGCGTCAAACGACACACACGAAGGAAGTTAGCTCAATGATTTTCAGCACTCGCACTCTCAACGCTGGCGCGATGAGGACTGCCAACAACTGGTAGCTTGCATGCTTGTCCCAAAGCTAAACACTCCGCCGTGCCGCTTCCTTCCTTATACAGCCCTATTCCTCCAAACTCAGCTATTCACGTGACCTCCAGCACCGTGCTCGCAGGAAGGCAGCGCGCATCAAGCCCTCAACCTTCTCGACTTGTGTTCGCATGCTCGCCCTTCACCCTGGCACACGAACCAGATCAAATTGCCTACAACACACGTTGCACAGGCTGCAACCGGATAATTAATAGTGCAAACATAATAATACAAATGAACAAAATATAGAGCTCTCGGTGGCCCTTAAAGATTGTACAATATTGTCACGGTATAACGCAGACAATGTCGACAACGGAGAAGAGGACGAAGTGCTGTTCGTGGAAACAGCCTCCCTGTATTCACAGCTGCTGTTTATCTATCTCCTGTATATACACCTTGTAAATATACGTGAGGCACTCTAAAGCGTTGATGTCGAGCGCCATCCAGCCATCCATGCCTCAAGCACACGTGCAAGAGGTGCTGTGTGGAATCGCAGCGCCATCCTGGGAAACGCAGAGTAAGCGCGTGACGCGTTAAGATGAGCCTTTCCCATAATAAAAAGTCGCAGTTTCGTCCGAAAGGCGAAGCATTGATTGCGATCGCAAATTAGTAGACAGCTGTAGGAAGTAAGGATAGTAGTTTTATCGGCCGTATAAAGTTGTTGCTTACAAACTAAATAAAGAAGCACGGTGTCATGCGCGCACAGATAAACATAAACACATCTCGCTCGATGGCAGCGGAAACTGTTTAAGACGATTGAGAAAGAGCGGCAGCAGCAGCGGGCAAATTGACCTTCGCACTGTCTCGCGTCTCGCTTCAGCACGAACTAAACGTCGAAAGCACAGCGCATACGAAGCTACCGGCACTCGGCGCATGCACGGTTGCACTTTGTACCCATCGCAGATCGCTTTGAAGATGAGGCCTCCGCGGGCGCACACTTCGGCCACAGTGCAGATCGCTTTCAAGATACGGTGCCCGCGCAGAAGCTCCGTCAGCTGCAGCTGGAAGAGCAGAAGGCACCCCCCCACCCCAACTGGCTCCGTCGGTTCCTTCGCGTACCCCGCGAGCGAACGAAGAGCGCGCGCTTCCGGCCACCTTCCTCGCTCGCGTGGGCGAGATAAAGCTGCGGTTGCCGGCTCACCCTCGCGCGCTTTCACTCGCACACACAGCGTACGGCGCGCTGCGACGGCTTTATCGCCGTTGGACTTTATACGGAACCTCCCGGCAACGGCGATGGCGATGACGACGACGGCAAAAATGCCCGTGGAGTGTCCATATAATTGCTATCGCAATAAAACGCACCCCTCAATCAAAGTGCGTGTGTTATTTATCGTATGTAAACGCTGCGAAAAGCGTCTTGGTCACGTGATGCGCAACATTTAAATGTATTACCACCATGCGCGTGTGAGAACATCATGACAGCCGTTAGAGTATTGATATACACTTGCACTCGATATAATCTGCAAAACAATTCATGTGGTCGAAGGGGTCTGAAAACTGCAAATTATCCGAATATACAAAAATTTGGATGTGTGAGCACCAATTATTCAAACGGTGCTTAGTTCTTTAGGTTTTAGCATGTTGGCGACCGCCGGGCAGTCTTGGGGCCCCTTCCACTGAGGATACCGTCCTCCAGCTTATATTGAATGTGACAGTAAGCTCTTATAAGCATCTTACTCTGAAGCACACCTCAGTTGACAGCTATACTAGAACACACAGCCTAGCAAACGATGGAAGCACAATGGGAGAGTTAAAAAATCGGGAGAGAGAGGGAGATTAATGAAGACGGGAGATATCAGCCCTGCTATATGGAGGGCTTGCTACTTCATATGACGTGTCTGAGAGAAAGCGAAGATGAAAATAACACAAGAGAACGAGACAATAAAATTTTAAAAAATAGAAACATTACAACCAATCAAGACCAGATAAGTAACAAAAAACACGAAAGAATTTGAGGGACGAGATAAACGTTTCCCGTGACGTTTGCCATGGCTTATCAAGAGACAGGAAGGCCAGAGATCTGAAAATGCCTAGATGCGCATGCTTTGCATGCTTGCGATCAAGACTAGAAGTACGAGAATTGTTGAACTTCAGCTCGGCAATGTTCAACGCGTAACAATCAGGCGAATGATGAAGCATGGACATTTGTCATAGTTAATGTAGTCTCACTTTCTTTTAATGCGATAGCAATTATATGGACACTCCAAGCGGACTTCTGCCGTCAGCGTCGTCGTCGCCGTCGCCGTGAGGTTCCGTATGAAGTCCAACGGCGATGAAATCGTCGCCGCGGGCCGTATGCTGTATGTGCAAGTGAAAGCGCGCGAGGGACGCGCGCTTTCACTGAGAGCGAACGCACGGCAGAGAGCTAACGCGACTCCTTCCATCGCGCGAAAGGGCGTGGTGGGACGGGAGGGAGGGAGGGAGGGGATTGGACGTTTAGCTGCAGCACCAAATGCGTATTTATATAAAAAAAACACCGCATATCCACGGGGTGAATGATGATGAGTGGGCGAAGCTCCGGAGGGAATCATCGGTAAACCGTGAATCTTCCGTGTAATTCGCCCAGTCTCGCCAAGTTTATACAGCGTATAAAACTACTATCCTTACTGCGTATAGCACTCTTCTAATTTGCTATCGTAATTGATGCTTCGCCTTTCGGGTGAAACTGCGACATTTTTTTGCACTAACCTCCCTGCCTCTGCATGGTTCTTTGTATATATATATATATATATATATATATATATATATATATATATATCACGCATAATCTTTGCATTCCTAACGACCGAGGTCGGGGACGTGGGTTGATAAATGGGAGCATCGCAGCACCCTCTGATCGAAACAGAACCAAAGGGTTGCTCGTATATGAAATACTCGAACTACCGGCTTATTCGACTACATGGGGTCCCACTTGAAAATTCTTTTTTATGAGGCATCTTCACATAAAGCAGGTTGGCCGCTTAGTTAACATTCTACAAAGTAGTTGATTACATCCGGGCCGGCGTGCCGTCGTCGTTAGTTGACAGTGAGCACCCGTCCCTATATTGTTCTTTTTTTTTTTTCTTTGTACCCGCCGCAGTGGCTCAGTCAGCTAAGGCGTTGCGCTGCTGAGCACGAGATCGCGGGATCGAATCCCGGCCGCGGCGGCCGCCTTTCGATGGAGGCGAAATGCAAAAACGCCCGTGTGCTTGCGTTGTAGTGCACGTTAAAGAACCCCAGGTGGTCAAAATTAATCCGGAGCCCTCCACTACGGCGTGCCTCATAATCAGAACTGGTTTTGGCACGTAAAACCCCACAATCAATCAAATCTTTTTTACTTTGTGCCCAAACGGCGCATCACAAACAAAAATGTCCCGAAAGGAGCAAGCACGTCAGTGCACGAGGCAACGATTAAACAGAGAATTTATTTTTTATCATGCCTCGAAATGACATATCCTATGGGCGCCATGATAACGGTGGTACTTCATTCGTGACGCTGATACGCAACGTAAAATAGTCTTGCCTTATGGCGGCCGTGTAACTGATGCGGTTGTTTTGCACTCACTTTTCTGCTCCAGCAGAGAGAGAGAGAGAGAGAACAACGAAACACGCTGAGCCAAATTTCGCAGTTTTCTCGGAATAGGTGTCAACAATCACCGCGCCTGTTTGCTTGACTATAGTGGCATTAACGGCTGGCTGGCGTGGCAGATAAGCGACTGTGTTCGGCTCGAATAACCGCTAGCGTCGTCGCACGGCTTGTACTCATGATGGGAACCAAATTGCTCTTTGTCGACAAAATAGCCATTTTGCGCTGCGGCTCGAACATGCAAATACAACGCTTTAACATGGTCTGGCAAAGCTTAGAAGTGCCTTGAGTGTGACTGGCTAATGTCTGCCTCTGATGTGTGTTTATTCCTCTATAACCATATCACTGTCGCTCTGTTTTTGCCGTGATGGGAGCTGATGAGACTTTAATTGTTGCGAAAAAAAGGAGAGATATTGTTTCGGGTTGCTTAGCACTGATGTACTGTCGTCAAATCTATGCAATCTGAGTTAAAAGAACGAATAAAGTGTGCGACAGTTCTTTTTTTCCTTCTTTTTTTTTAGCGCATGGCAAAACAGTTCACCAGAATTTACGCAGACGCAATCACAGAACATGTTTGTTATAAAAATCTAAATAAAACCAACCATGTAACCATAGTTTTGTTTATGTATATATTTGCTGTGAGCGTTTATAATGGTCGAATGAGGACCGTTCTTTGAGCCAACGTGCTACCGAACAGACAAGTCCTCTTCTCTAAGCGTAGGGTCTAGGGGTAACCCTTGTACAAGGAATACATATCACCTAAAGTCTCCATCTTCCATGTACTCCTCTCCTGTGTGCTACAAAGATGCTTTTCAGACAAGGATGTTTTTCAGCAAAGTTCAAACAAGGCTCGCAATGATTCGTTACAAGGAAGGTGTAACACCTGACGAACAATCCTGGAAACCATCCAAAGGTCTACGTTGAATCGCGACTTCATTCATGCCGATCGGGAGGTCCTTGTTGTAGTAAAATGTTTATTAAGCGAGTTTTTGTAGTAAACTTTAACAGGGCAGCGCTCGTCATGTCTTCTCATTTGTCGTTCGTGTTTCTTTCACGCTGTTATTATCGATAAGCTACCAACAAGCCCAAACTCAAACATTGCTTAATTGGTTTCTACTAATAAACATACATTCTCGACCCCACGTACAGTGAATAAAAGTCCCCATGTTACCATGCACCTGCAACGACTAAGCAAATATGGCATCCTACCGCTGATCACCTGGTCATAGTTTTTAATGTCAGCTGCGGCGGTTGCAGTCCGACCGTACAGGCGTTGAATCTAAAAACTTTCCGGTAGGTAGATTTAGTGCAGGTGACTTAAATGCAGGTTCTTGATTTCAATGGGTGCACCCCCTCCCCCCCTTCCACCACACACACACCCCCTTTTCCTGAACGCCGCGCCCACTACGGCGTTTTTGTCGCCTTATTGCTACGGTAAACGCGCATATCGCACAATGTCAGGGTCTTCATTTGAGCAACTCCGTCTTCTCTAACACTACATGACGATGTTACCTGGAGAAGTAATTTTTTGGTTGATAATGAATTGTGTAGTGTAGTGCGCAAAATGTACACCGCAAGCTGCGTAAAAAAAAAAGAAAAGAAAAAGGGGGGGACTTAATAGGAAGGACTTCTGCTAAAAAAAAAAAAAAAGAGGTAAGTCTGCACTCATTCCTCTCCCGTCTCTCCTTTCTTTCCCCGTTCCTTGCGGTGTACAATGCGCCCAGAACACTAAATATTTCTTACCTGGTAAGTTCTAACTAAAGCTGGAAAGGAGGCCGCTTCGGAACCGTTTTTAAGTAATTTATTTTTCTCAAGCTATATCGCGCAATTATTGCATTTAATGTATACAGAAGTGTGAGTCTTTACGAAACGCATTAATGAAATAATTCTGTGGAAATTATACCAGCAACATAAGTAGCCTTCATATCACTCGCTTACCTGAGGCGCAGAAGCCGCAATGCTGAAGACCCATGCCGTGTTCTCCATGGAAAGACGTTTCATTTTCTTGAAGCTTGAGTAAGCACTCGCACCGCCCGCAATGCGGCGTCAGTACATTCGGAGTGGTCGTTCCGCGAAATTACTACCGACGTCATGTCAAAAATAAGAACCGATTCCTTTTCAACGAAAACAAGGTGCCAAGACAAAATCCAAGAGCCTTACAGGGTCTTGGTCAGCCGTAGAACAGTTAGCAATGTGTAGAAACACAATCCCAACTGTTTGTATGCAAGTACACAAGTGTGGAATTCAAGTACGCAAATGTTGCCTTTACATGGATATTGCAGTTTGCTCGCTCGTGCCCACTCTTTACTCCGCTCACTCCGTCATTCGCTCATATGTCCGAACTGTATCTTAAACTCAGCCTTTTTTATATTGTCTGCGCTGTCGCCGCTAAGAAATTGTAACCCATCAATGTCAAGACCGCCACGTTCTCGCGCCAGATTCTGCGTTTACAACTGTAGGGACAGTAACTATAAAGACGGACGGCCAAGTCGAGAACGACACATGTCCAAAGGGGAGTGAACCGAGAAAAAAAGGAGCTCATTTGAAAGAGAGAGATAAAGAATGCCGCATGCAAGCGGGAGCGAATAAACGGCGGCGAGGAATCAACACGCCGCGCCACCGACCGGAAAGGAGGCCAGAGCCAATAGGGTGAGGGATCATGTTTATTCTTGGCTCGGCGCGAGCCAGCTCTAAATTGCTCGACAAGTGGCTGTCCAGCTGTTGCCAGAAATATGAGGAGAGGCATTCGGTGCAAGCGGGAACTTGCTTCCCTGCCTCGCCGCTGCCACAGCGAGTGTTGAGCATGGGGGACGAGAAGGGAAGCTGGCGGTCAACGCGCTAGTGAGCCAAGCAACATTACGGATGCGAATACGTCACGGAGGATGCCATCGCGCGAACAGCTGGCAAAAAAAATCCCGGGGAAAACGTTCGCTCCGCATCGTCTCGCCAACCCTTATAAGCGGAAAAATGGTTTTCGTTTTTACTCTCCTTCTTTTATTCCACACACTTGTTTTATACTCCCTTTTCAGCAGTCTTATACTCCAAGCGAACGATGCAAAAGCATCGTTCGCATCCAGCGCGAGGGCTTGTTATTATTGAGCTTGGCTTCAGAAGACAAGCATGAGGTGCATAAGGTCACGCGTTTTATTCGCAGCTAGACGCAGTCTCTATTTTATTACAGGACTGCACTTCGGTTTGCAATGCTGCTCCTTGTACACGGATTCTGGTATGGTTGGTCCATGTATTCACATACTAGTAATCACATACGATTATAGATACGGGGCATACGGATGCATACGGCTTATTTTCATGGGGAGGGGGGAGGGGGTATAATAATGTGGTTGGTAATCACAGATGATTTTGGCATAGTCACACACACACGCTCGCGCGCGCGCGCACACGCACCTGTCAGTAAATCTCTGTTTGATGTTTATGAAAAATACATTTAGTGCCCAATAACTTCCTGGCCTGGTAGCCCCATGAAGAAACAGAGACACGATGACGACAGGGTCATCCGAACATAAATATAACGTACAGTCGTCATCATCATCAACAGCGTATATTTATGTCCACTGCAGGACGAAGGCTTTTCCCTGCGATCTCCAATTACCCCTGTCTTGCGCTAGCTGATTCGAACTTACCATAGAGTATCAGGCCGTGTTTCCTAACGCATGAAAAGCGATATCCAATCGTTTGAGGCTGTAACCCCTTAGTATATAATATCGCAGCAGCTATCGAAGGTTTGTCAGTCATTCGGAAGCCATAAAATGAAACCGTCATTTCTATATATTATTTATTTTCTTAATTGTAATTTTGTAAACTAATTGTGTTCTTCTGACTAATTGTGTTTTTCTGACTTTGTTGCAATTGCAGTGCTACGTGGCAAGCACCCGCTCATCATTATATATTTTCTTCTGTGCGTTCATTATAAACTTGGCAGAAGCACAAATACAGCGTCGAGAACTCCATCGAGCCTTTAAAGAAAGAAACTCGCTTGTCTCAGTCTCTCATGCCCCCCCCCCCCCCCTTTCAGTTAACAATTTTGCCTTTCTTCCACGATAGACAGCAACCGTGAAATAGGGCGTGTTTCGTGAGGACCTCTCGGAATCAATTCGAGTTTACCCTGCACTGTCTCAAAGAGCACGGTAGAACAAAGGGCGGACCACGGGCGCCGAACAAAGGTAGCGAAAAAACGACTTGCGATTCTCTCCAGATGGGAGAGCCCACGCCTTCAGTTGTCCCCGTCAAAGAAGGGAGTACGGAGACAGCTGTAAGTGACCAGTCGAAAAAGAACACAAGGGCGTCGTCCATCCGCAGAATCAAAGAACAATAACAAAAGTTTGCAGAAAACGCCCATCCACTAATGGTGGCGTGGCGATCTTCGTAGCAAAGCTAAGGAACGACCACTGAGGCGGAAGCAATGGGACGTGCAATGTGCGCGAAACAATCGAGCAACGTGGGTGTGGGTTAGAAAAACTAAGCAGCAAAGCGAAGGAATCACGATGAGGCGGGGAATAGCCGCTGCATGAGCCTGGCAGAGGGTGAACTGAAGCGGAAGTCTGCAAGGCAGTGCAACGTACACACTTTACTGCGTGAACAGAAGAAGGCGGGAAGAAATGTTCCAGATACAAGCGAGACAAAGGAATGTTTCAGTAGCACTAGACCCTATATGGGAGTTTGTTTTGGCGTAAACAGAGGAGTAACGAGAACGGGTGCCCAACTCAGAGTGTAAAAATTAAGTGAAGTCGAAGGAGGTAATGTTAAGGGTAAAGACGTCCAGTAAGAGTAAATTCAAGTTAGGGAACGTTATCCAGTGCCGTCTGGTCGACGCTTTTTGCAGTTGGCTGTCTTACAGTAGGCACAACACAGAATGAAATGAGAGAAAACAAGTATCCCGCTGGCTCATAGTTTTAACAATATTAAGCGAAGTTTGCGTTACCAAAAACCTACGATAGCTCATAATTTACATTCTGTGTAAGTTTCTCCACCGCTTCCTTTATCTCTTCAATTCAGGCGGATATAATCTCGAGAGAAAGCTACTACCTATTTTGTTTTTATTTTCTAGATTAACCACCGAAACTGCAGGATTTTGTTAATTGTAGCGCAGGCTTCCTCCAACCTATCGACAGTAAACTAGTACCAATTTCATAAAAAAGAGAAGAACGAAAACAAACAAAAAATCAAGTAATTAGCATGTTACCTACATCTCAGCATAAAAGTGGGATCGCACTCTACGCCAAGTTCCAGAGGAGAAGACATCCGCCACCCATGAACGTCTCACATTGAACAAAGCACAGATTACAAGCTCACGAATACGTATGCGCCAATCGGAGTTATAATCACAAGCTGATATGTCACGCTGTATTCTGTAAGTCCAATAACTCCAAATGCAATCCACTTGAGGTGCTTTCCGAATTTGCAGGTAATTGCTGGCTTTGACAATTTATCTCGCTGGTATCTGCACTAGTCCTGCACTGCCTCAATGGTACTGCATTGGGCTCTCTGTTACCGTGCACTGACTCTATTTAATACAAAAAGAATTTCCATGAAAAATATTAATAAGGCTTTCCTGTCGTTAAGATGTTTTTCCTAACACGTCTATACGAATGTATAACCTGCCCGAATACCATAGAGCGCCGTGTGACCGCCTATGTTGCAAGGTTGCTTACAAACTGGATAAATAATTACTACCTTAAGATTTTAGCGCGCGCTCTTTAGGATTTTCACCGGCAGCTTCCAAGATCCCGCCAAATTTCTACCCGCCGTTCATATTCGCCCGCCTTTGTGAACTTATCGGGCCTGGCCCCAGATTACTCTTACGTCGACTCCGAGTGAATGGTTTTTCTATAGCCTTCGCTATCCTGCCTAGAGTTACTGTATAGGCTCCCTGAAAGGAGCCTATACAGTAACCTTCCTGTCGAAAGTGATCGATATCCGGCACTCCTGCTCCACGCAGCACAACATCACCACATCCTACCATCCTCAGACGAACGGGCTGACCAAGCGCTTGAATCGGACCTTAAGGGCCTGTACACGCTCGAACCGCCCATTGCCGCAAGCCGCACCGCATGCTGGCGGTTCAGTGGCGGCGGGCGGTTGGAGCAACCGGGCACAAAATTCGATTCACGCTGGGACCGGCGCGAGCGATGCCGTATACGCATGCGCCCTCTGGCTGGCAGAATAGATAACCAGCGACTGGCAACATGCAACAGTGCGGTCGCAGCATTTGTGTGCTGTCGACCAGCAAAATTTTGGACCGAGCCAGGATTTTGTTATTACGTTTGTTTGCTTATTAGTTAATTTTCCGATTAGTTAGCTCCAGCGGTTCGCAGGTGCCGGCATCCGCACTCCGATTTGGGGACGCGACGTCTGTTGAGAGCTGGAAACCGAGAGGCGAGGCAAAGATGTTCCAAGTCGGCAACTATCGTCAACAGCAGACGACACTGGCATATTTTTGTCGACGTGGGTTCAAGCTTCCGCGTCACGGCGAAAACGCGACTATTGCACTGTCACATTCTGTTCTACGACCGCATGTCTTGCGTTGGCGCGGTGACCCACCTTTCGAACACTGTGCAGTGATCTTACCTGCGCCTTTTTTTTTTCCTTTCCCTTTTTTTTAATTCATTGCTACCGCATAATGTAACAACATACATCCCTATGTACTCGGTTGTGTGCGGCGCGATGGCGCATTTTTTGCAGATGTGCTAGCGAAAGCTTGCAAGACCGCGCGTGCACGAGAACACACGCGTTAAGCCAATGAACAAGGGATTTGTCGCAGCAACAGCGTAGCACGCTGAAGCGCCGCAGCGTTGTGCAGGGTGTTCAGTTTTAAGTTTTAGTGATTTTTTAGAAATCGTCTGTGGCAGGTAGCATAATTCTTATCATTGAGCTGAGTTATTCAATGAGGCGGAACATTAGTAACACGAGAAATCGAAACCCATATTTAAATAATTAACAAAATTGAGTAATGAACTTCGTAGTTAATTACTTTACGACACATATTGTATCCACTTGGGATGAATTTCCAGAATGACACCAGTTTGGAGATATGCGCCATCAAACTCGCCGTAAAAATGCACTGTTGTCCCACTTATTTTTTTATCAAAATGCTGTTTTATACATTGAAGCACGAAAGTAACTGGAACGCCCATGTATTTTGTCCCACACTTTGGGAAATATTATCTCGAAACTGGCTTCATCCTGGAAATTCATTTCAAGTGGATGCGTCTTGCAAGCTCACCGGCTATAATTCGTAAATTGCAATATGTGTCGTAAAGTAATTAACTAAGAAATTCATTAGTCAATTTTTGTTAGTTAGTTGATTATGTGTTTGCTGCCCCTTCACTATTTAGTCATACCTCATTCACATTTAAACAATGTACAGCCTGTTGTCAAAGTGCATACAGGCATGCTTCATCTCTCATCACTGGTGACAGTCAAGGATGTTCGCTTTGAGTCTGTTTGCTGCTGTCAACATCATCCATGCACGCATTCTCTTTTCATTCTTTTCCCTAGATTAAAAATAATCTAGCACAGGATGCATGAAGTCAGTGAGCTATAGCAAACTACTCAAGTTGTTTGAGTTGGGCATGGGCCAAATGTCATTCATGTAGTGACAACCTAGCTAGCTAATACACAGCCACATTTTAAAAAAGTGATAATTGCATAGACTAACAGTAAACAGGTGCAGAGTACCGGTATTTCATCTCAAAGCAAACCAAGATGATCAAGTGACTAAGCTTTGCAATAAGTGCATTGGTCTCGCATGAGAAGTGGTTGATAAGTAAGTGGTTTTATATTAGCCTTTCTTAATCAGTAACTGCTTAAACAGGTACATGACAATGAAATCAAATGCTGGCTCATATAAGTGCGCAAGACACAAGTAGCAGAGAACAGTTTCCATGTCTGCTGTCGCACCAATTCCAACATACTGCCGCTTGTAGGCAATGAATGCATGTTCATTCTGTCAGTGCAACTTGTGCCAACCTCTAATGAAAGAACAGATTGTCTGCCTTATAGAAAATAGCTCATTAGCACCATGTGCAGGGCAGCACAAGAAAGTAAGGGAATGTTTGTTCCCATTTTGTTATTTTCATAACCAACAGATAGTTTCTTGGGGTGGAACTTTGTTACGAATGCAAAGTATGTTCTGTGTAAGTCTGCAATCTGGATGTGTTCTATCATCAACCGGTCACTCCATAAGTAGCCAAACAAATGCAGATAGCCCCATGAGCACTGTGAAACAGAACACAGAAATTTGTAGTTAAGAAGTCACAGTGATTCAACCTCCGTGCTGAACATAAAATTTTTTCATGAGAAAAAAATGCGTAGTCGCAAATCGGGTACGCATTCACATGTACCGTACTAATCCATATATCACAAATAATGTTTCACTCGTTCTCGTTTTGCTTGCAGGTGCACAAACCTTATTGCAGCATTCTCTGTGGAGTAAATTAACCTAACAAATCACAGCTTCTTGTTGACTCTATTAACATATATTAGCCCCCAGGCTCTCCTGTATTAATGCACATATGGTACAATAGCATGGCTATGCACAATCGCCTCGTCCCATTCCTCTGAAATGAAGGTGGTGCATGTATCTGACCAAAATGTGCTTGAAAGCATAACTGTTTACCATTATTTAAGCCACTGAAAAGTAAGGATGGATGTTGAGCCTTGCTGGTGTGGCATATCATAGGTTGTAACCCACCATGATATTTTAGGGGCGAAGCTCCTTAGGGTGTGGGTCTGTCCCCCTCTGTAGTAGTAGTAGTCGTCGTAGTAGGTAGCCACGTCTACTTTTATGAGAAAAAGTTGGCCGCATATCTGCTTGCTTCGCTGCAAATGACATCGAAAGACGATAGTCTTCTGCCACCCCTGATAAGTAACACCCTCTCTTGTCCACCCCTCACGCTCTTCTCCTCCCCTCTCACTCCTCCCATGATGGATGCAATGGAGATTTTGCTGAATTCAATTCAAATTTACCGCGTTCGCCCTGCTCTCGCGCCATCTGTTGGGACCTTTTATTACCGTTGACTTAAAGCCGGCTGCAGAGCCGCGGCTTCAGTCGGCTTCTTTTAACGCGTAGCTATTCCTACACCATTTCTAACGCATTCGACGCCATTTCTAACGCATTGATTTTTCATTTACTAACGCAAAAACCAGTACAATATGTATTCCTAATTAAATGAACGCTACGGATTACGGTTATGTGCCTCAAAACTCTGTACTGATAAATTAGCCATCCTATACTCCGTTTCATACATCAGCCAGGTGCAACGCTGTAAAAGCTGCGCAAGAAGTACAGCCATTAAAATGTATTACTCCGCGCGTTCCGTCTATGCAGCGGTCTATGCTTCGCTGCGCGCCAGCGGCGTTTGCTCGCGCGAGCTTGCACGTGAGGCTGCAGTGACGGGCTGCAAATAAAACGCGCATAGCATGGCATTTTCAGCGCAGCTTAAGAAACTACGGTCTTTAGAGTTACGTACCTATGTATTTTCTATTAAAGGAACACACCTCCTAATACTTACCTAGTGATGTTGCGCCTCAGATATGCGTAATATTTACTTTGTGATCGATGACGTTCACAAGTATGAACAGCCGTACCAGTTTAAGTAGTGTGGACGGTAAGCAAGTGGTCCAATAGGTGACCCGTAAAACGAGCAGTCGCAGGGAATTGTGGGGCGCGCCGTCTGCTGGCAGCTTCCGGTTCGACGGACGACGCGGCGGCATCGGCGGCATACCCGGCGCACGTGTTTTTCTACGCGGTTTTAACTGTCAGTCGTGCGAAGCGTTCCGTCCACTTTGTCGACCAGCAATGTCGTAGCATTCACGCAGCTGATTTCTAGGTTTCAGTTCACTCTGGGCGCGACGATGACGAGCCGAGAAAGGCAAGGATACGCTTTTATTCATAAACGAACTATGGTTCTCGTTTCGGCGGTCTTTTTTTTTCTGCCATGTTTAGCTCTACGACATGTGCCGCTGGTTGGACGCGCTGTCACTGACTACTCTGCCTACGGGTCAGTCATACAGATGAAAAAGCTATTTTTATCCTATAATTTATCAAGCGTATACAGAAGCATTACTTGGAAAATCGGGTGCTGAGGCGATGGCTATAGCAGCTAGGCTGGTAAATACTGCCCTGTGATCGTCGCTGCAACCGATATCGTCAGTAACGGCGCAGCTATAGCGTAATTAGAAAATGAAATGCTGAAAATGTTTGAAAACTGCGCCCTGTCAACGGCATTTCGTGGTCGAAATTTGAGGTTCAATTGAAGTGGCACCTATAGTGAGAAGTTTTCGCTTTTTTGTCAACAAGACAGGGAAATGGCCGTATCGCCAACATATATTACGGCTGCGCATTACCTCTATCTGTGTTCAAGGAACTAAGGTGGGCTAGTTGGTTACGAGTATTATGTATGTATCTCGCTGCAGTAGCGTACCCAGGATCTCTGCCAGGGGGGGGGGGGGGGGGGTTGACAGTTTGCCAATACCATCTAAATAGCACTAATTTCAATTTATTCACAGGAAATTGCCAAAAAATGCGCTTTTTGTGAGTGTGCAGACGATTGCGCGTCTTACATCTTAGCTGCAGCACTCTAATGAGCAAGGAAAGAAAAGGGGTTAAACAAAAGACGGGGGTGAAGTCGGCCTCAGGGAGGGGGGGGTTACAACCCCCCCCCCCCCCCCCCCCCCCCCTCGGTGCGCCACTGTCTCGCTGTGTCCCGTTTAAGTTTCCACCGTAAAACCATGTTTCGTAATACCTCTATATGTGTATGCGAGTACTGGAATGGTTATTGTTGCTTGAGTCAATGTTAGAGAAATCTTGGGGAATCATTCCGTGTCGGCCCTTACACAGCTCATCGCCGCCTGATAAGTGGCACTGTACGTTCATTTTCTTTTTGTTCACTGATGATTCAGTTTTGGAAGTGGCAGCCATGCCTCTGACGTTTGCGCACAGGGCCGGTATTTTGTAGCGATGCGTTATGCTTTATTCTGTGCTTGTCATCCACCGCTCACGGCCGGCTGATTCCGTTGATAACGTGAGCAGACCGTCGCTCTGACCACTGGGCAAGCGCGAAAAGCATGAAAAGGCATTAGCATCGGAAAGGCATCGCTACAAAATACCGGCCCAGCTGACTCAGCAAAGGATGCTGCAAGGCAGAATGAACTTACCTGAGTTTACCTTTAACGCTTGAATTTGAGCAGCCAACGGCTGAACAGCCGACCATGGCTTTGCTAGGCGCCTGCAACCGGGTAATCTTCGAGTATGACAAAGCCGGACTGCAAGCGCATCAATAGGCTAAAACGGCGAAGCGGTGGCGGAGGCTGCGCTTCCTCGAACCGGAAACAGCGAGCAGACGGCGCATCCCAGAATTCATTGCTCTTTTACGGGTCACCTATTTTGGCCGGGTGGCTGAATCGGGTGACAGACAGACAAACAGACAGCCAGACAGACCAAATTTTCAGCGTTTAAGTTCCCCAAGAAAGACTATCGTCTTTAAAAAAAAATGTGGTTGATCCCTCTTATATAGGAATCGGTATAGAACACGAAAGTGAAACGTGTCTTCACAGAAGTAGTGTAATGTTTATTGCACATTGATATATAATGTCTATTGGTGTTTTGTGGCTAAAGCGCCCTTAGGCGTTGATGCACCCACGCTGACGCCTGGTGGCACGTCTCCTCCATCACGACTACCAACGTCGATGACCATGAGCAACCGTCGTGCATATGGAAGCTACACTACGCTGCACACGCTAGCACAACGGGAAAGACGAAGCACGTAACTGACACACTAATACAACGCGCAAGACAAAGCACGTAACTGAATCGTCACCGAGTCAAATCAGCGCGTACAGCGCGTCGTAATTGCAGCCTCCGCGATCAACTTCAGAAACATTTTCAGAGCTAATTGCGGAGGCCATGCTCCGCTGTGCTGAGTACGGTGAACGCCACCTAGGTGGCGTTGGTAGTGCTTCTTGATGCCAGCGTCCCTTCGAATGCTGGCATCGAGGCATCGTAGTGCTGAGACCACCGAAGCGTTCACTGTCGGTGCGCGTTAGTGTCATAATGCAGTACTTCTCTTTTCTGCTCGTAGGCGGCGGCACCGCCCCGAGCAAGAGCGCGGGTACACGGAGGAGTGTTAGATATATAAGGCGCGTCTGTGTAGCTCTCTGCAAATGCGTTTGTGGCGCAATGGGTTAAACGCTCGGCGATCTATCGTCGCGGACCGAGAGGTCGTGGGTTCGATTTCCAAATTTTGCATGTTTGTGGAACTTTTTCTTCTGGTTTCTTTCTTTGTATTATGTTCGTGTGACGTATTTCCGTGACGGAAATACGTCAGTGAAGTCTTGGTGGACCCCGGCATAAAACACTTTCGTGTTAAAATTCCGAGAGTTGTGGCCGTAGCGGAATCGAACCAGGGACCCTTCGCTTCTGAACGCGTGGCGCTAACCGCTACGCCACGAAGCGCACATGGGCAGACGCACCACGATGGCAATAAATACCCAACATTAACGAAAGACTGCGCGTTTCTAACGCGTTTGTGCTAGCGCGTTACGGCCCGTGCAAGAAGCTGGTGTAAGACGCTGTGGCCTCTCCGCCTTACCCCCGTATTCATAAACGCTGATGGCGTCGGCAAACGCGGTGCACGTTCCGGCATGTGTAAACGGCTGCGTAAGACGCTGTGGCCTTTTCCCCTTAGAGTACTGCACGTTTCTAACGCGTTTGTGCTAGCGTCCCCTTAAGCGGGAGATGGTGCAATTATAATGAAGGGCGCTGTTATAAAATAGGAATGACGTCACATATGGCGCGTGTCATTGGTGGAAGTCAATTGTTCGATTTAGTGCGGCGAGACTGGGCGAATTACACGGAAGATTCACGGTTTACCGATGATTCCCTCCGGAGCTTCGCCCACTCATCATCATTCACCCCGTGGATATGCGTTTTTTTTAACCAAGCAATGAAGAAATTATATGGTCACGCTATACCATCAGTACGACTGAGGTGTTGCCTCCCCAAGGATGCCACCTTCCCCATTTTGTGAACACTTTGTAAATACGAACTATCACATGGTATGTAGTCACATTACATGCTGTCTGTATGCTTGGTGAAGTGCACCAAGCATTTTTTCACCCTTAAAACCTGGGCTAATGCTGTATTTTTTAATAATTATGCAATAACCTTACTCGATGCATTGCTGTGAGAACAATAGCTGGCTTGACAGTAGCACTGCACACATACTCCCATTCCACATTGCAGACATACTCCATACAGGCTGGCCACAATCAGCGTAACATTGAAAGTCAGCTGAACAGGGCGCGAGTTCCTGTTTATCAAATAAATGTCTGTTCCATTAAGAGGTTATATATCTGTCTGTGATACAATGATCAATTCAGAATACATATGGCAGAAGAACAACACACAAGACAACCATGTTCCCTGTGAGAAGCTGCTTTTTGCCACTATTACATGCAGCAAATGAACACTTCATTAAGCACCACTACGGCTTGGGTACCTCTTTGTGCATTGTAGAAGAAGTAAAGGTGGGCGAATCTAAATGTTTTCAAATACGAATTGAATAAAATAGTATGTATCAAATACTCAATAGTCATACGATGACACGCGTACCTGTAGTAGCAATGTTTATTTTCATTTAATTAGGTACCACACCTTAACTAGTGCAAAAAGAGAACTAAATATTGGGGACAAAGGATAAGTTTTAAATGCAAGACTATTAATTGTTATGTAGAAAATGGACATAAATAGTCTATTAACAACTTTAGAGCCTGGCTGCAAACAAGCTTTCCAAGAAAGAATGGTTGCTGAATGGCTAGCTTTCCAAAACGTGCAATATATTGTTCCAAAAAAAACATCAAAGTTGTAGAAAAAAAAGAAAAGCTGTTGAAGGACTTACGTATCTATGACATATGTAAAACTACTCGTTGCAAGGAAAACAGCACGGACTTGTAGCATAAAAGATCAGTCTGCTAGATCAATAGATGTGTGGTCACCTTTCGCGCGAAAAAAAAGCCTATGGGAAAGTTTTGTTGCCAATATGATTTAAAGATAATTTCGTCAACGTGCTTGCCTTTGGGTGGCTACATACACTTGTTCACATGCAAGTACCTGTCGCGTATTCATTGTTAAAGAAGCTCAATTAATACAATGACACGAGAGCCTCCTCTGATCAGCAAAAAATAATTGTTGTGTAGTCATATATACATACCATTTAGAATGTCAAGGTACCCTTTTCCACATTATGCAAGTACTCATGAAAGACAAGACTGCAAGAAACAGCATAACACTAATGCAAAATTCATAACTGATTATGTCAATGAGATTTCCATCTCATGTGGCAAAGTATTTCACAGGGCAGATAGGATGTGATATCTGTGATTCAGAGATACGTTATTGTATCGGGGCACAAGTATTGTACAACTGATAATTTTGGGAATAAAGAATTAACAAGCATTGATTCCCGGTATGTCACCATGCCACTTGTATCTTAAAAAGGACTATCACTTATATGTCAAGCTTGCATCATCATGTTTATGTGACCATACATATGTACCCCATCTGTAATGAACCGTTGCTTTAAGTTGTGACCACCGTCATGTCATTCCCGTAGATTAATTGTGTTTTTGCACAATTTACCTAGAAAACTTTTGAGCGGCATTGCAGTACTCTTTCTTGTATGTGCACACCGGCTTTCTGTCACAACACCCACTTCGCGTCCATGATAAATGCTGCAGTCAAGCAAAATAGAGTTTCAGACTAAGGTACCTAAACTGCTTTCATTCCAGAAAACCCCAACCAAGGTTTAGGTTCTTGAGGACACAAGTTACTTGCGTCCTTTGATCTAAGGCTGTTTTCTGCATGCAATGAATTTTAGGATTTCTGCTGTGCAAATCAATGTTAACCTGATAAAAGGATGGCGAGCCAAAACTTGCATTCGTGATACTAGTTACTACCAGGACTAAGGGGGCTGCAGCTCCAGGCCAGGGGACCCTGAGAGAAAAATGTTTCCTTGAACTTTATTTCTTGCGTACAGTACAGAGTAAAACATGTGAACAAATGCATTGGGATCCCTAGCTCGAGGCTAGTTGCGATCCATAAGAAAACTATGTAGAGGAAGCAAAGCACTTAATTTAGCACAGACGACATGTACCTAAACTCAGCAACAATATGCACTTTACATTAGAAGAAGTAGAGAATACAATACAAAGAATCTTCAAAATGCAAACAGTATCATTGAACATTTACAAGTAATGGAAAATGCAACAGAAAAAAGAAAAAGGAAGTGGTTAATGTATTAATACACATAGGAAAGAAGATCACGAAAATGCAGTTTTAAATATCCCTGAAAATTTGCTGCATTTCTAACTTCTGTGGGCTGAACGTTCCTCTCGACTACTCCAACACTTCAAATTCTCCGTTTATCGTACACATTACAGGCCTTTGGAACCAGAAAACTTTGTTTAAGTGCACTGCATGTACAGCGTCCTGATTCAGTAAAGTTGGTAGCAGAGAGTGGGTAATCAGTAAAGATACTATTATTAATCATTACAAGAGCTTAAAAATTTTGCACTGAGTTAAATGGTAAAATGTGTACTTGTTGGAAGAGTATTGTCGTGTTAGCATTCTAATGTGAGGAAGTCATAAAGCGGACAGCCCTCTTTTGAAGTTTTATAAATGGCTCAATGTATGAATGGCCCCGAGATGTAACACAGTACCACAGATGGCTGTGGAACAAGCTGAAATAAATTTCTCGAAGGGTTTTTGTATCAAAACAATTTGGCACTTGAGCAGCATATAACAAGCCTTGCTAAATTTTTGCAACGCTTGTCCATGTGAGGTTTACACAGAAGCGACTCATCTACTTTGTACAACCACTTAATGGGCCCCTCAACAATTTAAGAGGACCGTTCGCCAGGGCCCTGTGGAAAATTTTAGTTATGCTATAAAAGTTGTGAAGTGTCTTCCAAGAAGTACTCTACCACCAGAATTCTTTAAAACGGTGTAATAGCAGCAAATAGAAGCAAAGAATGTGTAGTACGAGTAGGTGACCTGCTCTTCGTGTACAGAGGCATTCTTTCTTTGCTCAACCAGCACTCAAAGGACCTTTCTCTCTTCCTACTCCCATATAATAAACGAGGGTTCACCTCCTTCTCTATTTTTTTTTTGCAAAACACCTGATGTACCTTTCTTCAATTTTTTTTTATTTAGATCATGACAAGTGGCACAATACATCCATGTTATATTGACAAGTCTAACTGCAATGAGTTTGTCGACATGATGGCAGATAACTAATGTAAGGAGATGGATCGTTGCAAAGCTGCATGAAGCTAAATATTGTTCCCTCGTCAATTCCACGCCTCACGTTTGTCTAACTTTCCGTTGTCCTTCGGTGCAGGCTACATGGTGACGTTCACAAAAGATTCGCATATGTTAGGACCTTCAGACATGCCTGTCTTGTACAGTGAATTACTGTGGTGGTTAGCACTGGTAACATTAGTAGCCACCCTAACCGTGATTACACAGCAAGATGGCACCGCCCATGCAGCCCAGACCACCCGCTTCAATCTCAATTTGCACTTTTACTATCTGTACGCCCTGACAACAACAAATAAATGGTAAAATCCATCACTGCCTAGTCTCATCTCATGCTAAGGACAAAGCATTAGGTATTTTTTTTGTTCTTATTGAGATAAGCTGTTTGTTTTGACACTGCTAGGATTACACAAGCAGTAAAAGTGGTTCGGTTTCTATTTAGCAGATGGCATCACAGCAGTAGCAATGGTGATGCATTGACGATGTAGAACGCTACGAAGGCATCATTGTTCACTGCATCATTAATTTCCTACTCCGCTCTAGTACGGTACGTGATGACAGTGGTGAGCAAATGCCAAATACACGCTGAGCAGATGGCGCGGTGCATGTGAACATTTATCAGGGCGTTCGCTTTTACTAAAACAGGCTAAGGAGGCTGTATTGAACTGATCAGATAGCATGTTGATGAAGCGAAGCCCCGTAGTAGCATTCATGGAAACACAGCCTATAGTTACAACATACGAACATTTGTTGCGTCACTGCTCCAACAGTGGCAGATGTATCGAAAAGATGGCAAGCAGACACTGAGCAGCTGACGTAGCGCGGATGAACACATCTTGAGGGGAATTCAGCCTTCCTATTGGCTAAGAAGCCCTGCAGCTGCCCCAGTGCTGCAAGGAACTACTGAGATGGAGTTAAATCGCAAAGCACATTGTTCAGCATGAAAGGTTGGGCAGTGGCAGAGAAGGTGCGTTGCAGTGTCGTCACATCCGCTAAAAATAGCATGCGGCATATTTGCATTGTTTACATTACATCACATGACACCTAGCACAAAATTAATAATTGCAATACATGGAGCCGTGATATAACTTTTAAGCTGTTCCCGCTCTTCGTAAAGAGTAAAATGTGCAGAAACAACACGGGAAACAACACGTGTACAAAGCAAGGAAAGCTGGTTTGATACAATACCTATACTGAGATGCAAAGAGCACAAACGACCAGCAGTGCTTCTGCACTGTTTACTTCAGAGCACATGCATAAAAAGCACCCTAAAGAGCTTGTGGTGTGTGTCTAACTAGCAGCTGCTTAGCTACAAGAAAGTTCGGCCAAGGAGAAGGTGATTTCATTATTTTTCAATGTATGTGTACAAGTACGGTTTGTTTCCGCCTCCTTGAATTTTGGTTTTGGCATCCTTGAATTTTGGGTCTAATGTTCTGTACAAACCGTTCTGTATGCACGGTTCACTTCAGAACATATGCACATCGCATAAAACGAATACTTATACGCCTAGCACCACTGCGACACATTGCACGTATACGTAACAGTATCCTTCACCTGGTACAGCAAGAACCCCAGCACTCAAACGCTCTGTACGTGTTTGCGGTCACCAAGGCGCATCGCAGCCCCCAAAACAGCTCACATGAAGCAAAGCCCAAACAGCACATTGCGAATGACTGCGATGACGCTACAATAAAGCTCATCGCTACAGGTCGTACGGTCACTTAAACACAAACCAGCACTGCACAATGCACACACACGTATGAGCTTCGCAGCGATGAAGCGCGCACACACAACACCTAGGCACACCATACGGTGAGGTGGGCGATCGCACTATTTTCATTCTGAATGCATGTCATGCTTAGAATGCACGTGTATCTGATGGCCTTCGCGTTTGTACTTCTGGTACTGCACAATCGAAATACGGCCCAACACGCACGAAATCGCCGGCTTCATTGCTTCCGACCCTCGCGTAAACACAACACATTTCCGTCTGTTGCCGTTGACGATCGCACGCACTGAAGAGGTCAGGCAGGGTACAGCGGATTGCTTCGTTCGACGACTATCTCTGCGAGTGCTCGATAACTCTTGTAATGATCCCAAAAAACACAAAAAATGCCACAGCAGCCTATGCGCCTAGGCCTCGCGCTTCGCTTCGCTTGAACCAGCGCCATGTTTGTGCGGTCGCCGCATTTATGCTGCATACTGGAAAAAGTTCACGACCGCCTCTCGTGACGTCATAGCGGCTATTGTAAGCGGACTGCGCGAGGGTGGTGCATCTTGCAGCGATGGGCGGCTCGAGCGTGTACAGGCCCTAACAGATATGCTTTCCAAGTACGTGTCGGCGGACCACCATGATTGGGAACTTGCTCTGCCATACGTGACGTTCGCATATAATTCGTTCGGACGTGAACTAGCTTTACCGTTGGAGACAATTCTTTCTGCCCCTGGAACTTCGACTAGCGAATACGCACGCGACGCCATTGCCCGGGCTGATTACGTGTGGCAAATAGCCCGTAGTAGACTTGCTGCTTCTCAAGACCATAAGAAGCGCCTCTTCGACCAGCGACACCGCGGCGAACGTTTTGCTCCGGGTGCGGTCGTGCTCCTTAGGACCCCCTCCCGACGTGTGGGCCTTTCTGAAAAGCCCCTTCCTCGCTACATGGGCCCATACCGCGTCCTTAGACAAGTGACGGACGTCACGGACGAGATTGTGCCCGCCAGTCTGACTACATCGGCTGTTCCGTTCTGCAGCGACGTTGTCCACATTTCGAGACTCATGCTTTACCACCCTTCCTCTGCTGTGCGTCTTTTGTAACGCCGGGCCGGCGCTTCTGCCGCCGGGGGTCGTGCTACGTGCTATTCGAAGAAGATCATGTGGACACTTTGATGTAGTGGGACGTACCCATAGGCGGCCTCTGGCTGATCTGAGAACGACGATGTGCTTCTTTTGATGTCGGCTGGCTTCCATGTTGGCCAGTACTTGCTACCACTTGTAGATACACCTTGTAAATAGTTGCCCTACATTGTTGCCACGCAAGATTTTATATATATATAA
>NC_051156.1:137630672-137719537 GCF_013339745.2 Dermacentor silvarum
AAGACAATTTGACAGCAATCTCCAAACGGGCAGAAAAAGAATTTTCTTAGGCCAATGTCACGGAGCAGTAGCGTACACTGATTTCTGTCAGAGATAACTTTACAAAACTGACACGCGACGCATGCACAAACGCGATGCCAGTCTTTTTCTCTACGCTTTTCAGAATCGGCAACCTAGTTTAGTTATCCTATCAATTATCGGATTACTATCACGCCCAAGTGTGCGTGCCAATTCAGGCCGGGAACTTGCACACCGAAACACAGCTTCAAAGAAGTTGAAAAAACGTTTCGTGAGAGATATCGTCGGGTTACGAGAGAGCCAACACGCTCTCAATATACCACGTGACACTCGGCCCTTCACGGCCCAAGTCGCGCCACCGCTAGGCCTCCTCACGCGTACTACAGAAATTTTCTATCCGCTTACGGCTTATCTGCGCAGGACCGGGCGCCAAAACAAATTAAGTTGCGAAGCGCCATCAAACTTCGCGACAGGGTTAAACCGCGTAACGAGCGCGGAGGTCGACTCAAATCTGAGTCAAATCGAGCTCGTGTTGGAAGCGGCCGAAAGTGGAGAGAGAGGTCACGCCACCTCCGAGCTTTAAACGCACGTCGTGCCCGGCGGCGGAAACTGAAACAACGCGCGACAAATGCCGCCGCGCCGAGAGATCTTGGCAAGCAGCACTACGACATCGAAAAAATGAACTACACGTACGCACCAGAGTCGTATACGCACTACAAACACATTCGTTGCTTGCGCGGCGTATATACCGGTACAGGCAGCGGCCGAGCGTGAAGGAGTCGCTACTCGCAGGCGCTAATCACCGCCGCAACACGCGTGACGCAGACGGAACGAATGATCGAGGCTCCGGACCGGTGGAAAGACGTACGGCACGCGCCTACTCGGAACCTTTGTTGGGTCTTCACATGCACGCCGATGAGACGAAAGTTGCTATCTGTCCTCTTAATCAGCTCATTATTTCCTTTTCCTCGTCGCGTTCGCAAATTTCCCCGCGTTCGTTCTCATTATAAAGCTTGTTTTTTTTTCTTTTTTTTTATGGCGATAGCTATTATATGGACACTCCGAGCGAAATTTTGCCGTCGCCGTCGCCGTGAGGTTCCGTACAGGCATATGCATGCTATATGCCACGCTATGCTATATGGCATGCGGTATATGTTCTTTTATATATTTTTTTCTTGCTTTTAAAATATAGAATGTATAGCGTTGGCTTCTTAACTGTCTTAGGATAGCCGCCACTTATGTAGCCAATTTATTTCTACCTCATTTGCCGTTATAAAACAAGAACACCTAACAATAAGGAAGCAAGGGAGGCGTGGGATAGAGAGAGAGCTTTAGTGCTGACGTCATCGCAAATCCGCTCGGCATCAGTAGGGCGGAGGTAATATAGCTCTCAGGGACGAAACTCGGGTTTTCCGAAGACTTGGTCCTATAGATAACACACTGCTCGCTGCTTCAAGGACTTACAGTTATCGAATAATTCGGCCTCATCGCTATAAAACTGACGACGTTGGGCGACCGCTCGTTTTCGATTGGGAACATGGCCACGTAGTCATGGCACCTTAGAGGCCTAGAAATGAGAGCCATCATTGTTTTGAATTACTTCCTCAACGAGAACGTGCGTTCTCACTAATGAAACGTCATATCTGCAGACACTTCCTTGATCTTTTTTTTTTTTTAATTCGCGTTCGGCTAGTTGTTCGTTTAGCCTTCTTTCATATTCACGAGCAATTACTGCGTCCTCGCGTTTGCGTGCGCCAGGAAATGAAAAAAAATGACACGCAACATTACAAAATGTGGGCGCTGCAGCCTCTGCAAACTAATGCCGCGAATGAAATTAGCACAACACCTGGCCTGTCGTAGAGAAATAGTTAAGGACAGCTTTCAAAAGGCTAAGGGACCGGATATGGCACTGTTATCTGTGTACGAGGCGAAAGGTGTCGAAAACAAAACAACCGACGCTTCTGTAGGGCAGTATATTCTGGACATTTGTCAAATTTGCGCTCTTGTCAGTTCTGACTGGCCGAGAGGGCGGCTGCTACGTCGTACGCATCCTCTGATTGGCTCAAAGCGCCGCGACACTAAAGAGTTTGAAAGTGTCCAGAATAGATACCCCCCGGCTACGGATAGCTCCGGTACGGGACCGCGCTGCGGCCTTGCGCAACCTGTGCGCGACAAGGAAGTAGAGATAAGAAAATACCATCGCCGATAACAAACCGGAGGAGCGATCGAACGTACGTGGTGTTAAACCAATCGATACCGGCGCTTGATCTCCCGGCGACCTCCACGTATACCGCGCGCCACGATATGCGGCCACCAATCGTCGACATCGACCGGCGCGCGATCGTTGAAGTTATACCGAAATCGTTTATTAATATCATAATTTCTTTCTTCATCTTTCTCTCCATACTGGCCGGATGTCAGCATGAGTCGGTGGATGCGATTGAACGGACAGGAGATCTGGTCGGCGAGAAAGCCAAACCAGGGTGTTATATAGTGTATACATAGTGCACTGCTAAGCAATGCCCGTTTGCTATGTAACGCCAAAAGGTCGACCTTTCCATTCAAGTCCGCGGCTGTTTAGACTGCTACAGCATTCTTTCAAATAAGACTCGATCTCTTCTTTCATTCGACGACGCAAATTATGGCCACTCTTGTAATCCTTTCTGAACTTCGCTCCGAAACAATCAGTGCTGGTACACGTCAGATTGAAGTCACGGATTTCGGGGTGTGTACACTTTCTCATATTTAGGCCATTTTTGGTGCTGAGGAGGGAGTTTTCGAAACCTGCTAGGATGATTACCTATCTGCAGTTCCTTCAGAACGCATTGTATACAGTGATTTGCCGATAAACGGTTCGCTGCGCCCGAATATAGCAGCCGTCATAAAATACGCGATGCCACGGCTTGCTGGATTCCCACTTCATTGGCTGGAATTAAACTTTTCGTGACGTCATCAGGTTGCTTAGTGCGGCGTCGTCACAGTTTTCGTTCCCCCATTTTTCCCGTTGCTCAAAAGACTCCTTCGCAATACGAGTGGCCGCTTTGCTGTAGCAAAAAGTGCAATTGACTCATGCAGCTTAATACAACTAACTAATACGGCATAGTACAACTTAATAATAATAATAATAATAATTCGGCGGGGACTTAGTTATCCCTACGTGGATGAGTGCGAAAGCATTGCGACCCCATCAGCAGAAGCGAGGCGACGTGACCAAAGGTATTCGTCACAAGGTTCGCACAACGCAAGGTCGTTGGTTTGACTCCCACCAATGGTCGTGGCTTCGCCGGATTTTTCCGCCTCATGAGCCACGCATAAAGCTTCCGCCTTAAAAACACAACTTAATATTCGTCGCTAATGTATCCTGCAGAAAGAAAGCGGGGGATTATCTTTAGCAAGAATATCGCTCTCGGCAAAGTAAACAGACTAGAAAAAAATGCGTTTAATCTCCGCGAGGCTCGACGTCTGCAAATTGGCCAACCTATACTCGCCGGGCTTGTTTATATATACAACGCGACGTTATCGCACGAGCGACACAGCTTTCCGGGTCGGGTCAGTTAACTTTGCGTTCAGCGAAATCGGAGACATCATTAGCGGTATACACACACACGCGCGCGACGCGATAAGGCCTATCTTCCGCTGCACGCAACTTCTAGGCGTCGGAACCAGCACCTTCTGGGTAGACGAAGCGCCGATATCAAACAACAATTGCAAGTCATCCCTAATCGGCCCCCTTAATTCGCGTGGACGTTTCGCATCGAGACCCATGCACTGCGCATTTGCCAAATGGTCAGTGCGGGTTAATATAGTCGGGTGCTCGGCTGGTCCTACATCGTCACGTGGTCTTCTACGGGAAATAGTCGCACCAGCGCACTAGCTCTCTCTCGATCTCCCGCCCCCTGCTTTTCGAAAACTCTGTCCAGCGTTTCAAAAACACTACTATAGGCTATGCGCTAAGTTTCCCGCGCTTAAATCCTAATTTTGAGGTATCAAAACAGTAGTACACGGTCGAACCCGGATTAATCGAACCCACACAGAACGAGTTATTGTGTATAACGAAGAGCAATAAAATCCCCGTGAAATTTTTGTGTAAAATTTTTATCGCATATATCGAACTTCTTGGTGATCCCCTCCGAATTCGATATATCCGGGTTCGATTGTATATGATACGTCGGGCATTAAAAGGCCAAACAAGAAATTCGTTCATTTGGTTCGGCTATGAGAGAGAAAGCAAGGAGAAGTAAGGCGGGAAGGGTCGATCAGGCGAGCGTCCGGTTTGCTACCCTACACCTGGGAGTAAGGGAAATGAGGGACAGAAAGAGGAAGCACTGCGCGCCACACAGTAGGACGCACAGCAAGGGCTACAGATGCAGATCTCGGGGGCTATGCTTTCGCTGGCTGCACGCGGCGGAAGCGATTACACGGGAGCCGGAAACACGTCAAAGACGTCGCGCTTTGGACGCCACCTGTTGCGTCCTCCGACAAGAGTGCAGAAGCATTACCATAAACCTGCCTCATCAGAGAGTTGAACGCACGATTTAAAGAAAGAGTGAGCGAGAGATAACTGCATCTCGCGATCTCGGCCTGCAGAACTGGCAGACGGCACGGCACCAGACTGAATTATCAAGTGCTATAGCTAAGTAACGGGCCCAACAGGGTCACGAAACGAGAGCAACCTTCGGCACCGGGTAGGTTTATGACAGCGACGCTACCTAACTCGAACAGATCTAGCGATACCATTCGCTGGCTCTTCGCGCCGAAAGATTTGGAAGGCATCGGCGAAACGTTTGCGAGAGCGCACAAATCCGTGGAACCGGTATTTCTGTGAAAGGAATTCACCAAATACGAACACTTAATCAGTTTATAGACTGACAAAATCTTTCAAATTTTGAAATATAATTAATTTTGCGGCAATAGTTTCGTTGTTAGAAGAGAAAATGGAAGTGGAAGGTTATATTTTTTCAATTTTGCTCCGAAACTCCCAGCGCCGTTGTATGGCCTAGTAAAGGTTCTTCAGACTTCCTGAGCTCAGTCTTTCGCTCCTTTAGAATACAATGCCGGCTATCTTCACCGACAAAGAATATATATATATATATATATATATATCTTTAGTGTCCCTTAAAAATATATTTCTACTGTTTCTGTCTTCAGCCGCACGTCACACATTTTTCAAACGGACGCTTCAAAATGATAATACAGAAAATACACCCGTTACACGACCCGTACAGACACTAGAACTTATTTTAAGTATGAAAGACCTACGCAATAACGCCAATACTGAAAAAATCTCAGAAAGTATGAGGTGCTACAGTAAGAACTCATGTTCTCGAATATCATAGGGAACTATTGGATATGGCAATTCTTGAACATATAATCTTTTTATATAGAAGTTGGCTACAATGCAGGCGCCAAAAAAAAAAAAACAATTAACGGTTTGCATATTAATAGGACCTTCGAGGCATAAGTACAAAAATTGTCCCGAGCAAATCAGCACAGCAGTGGCAGAGACGAGATACCTAGCGATGATAACCAACGAGCTTTTTAATTATACATCGGAATGGAAGCCCAACAGCCCTGCACTTGCAACGTGTGGTCCGTTGTAATTGTTCCAAGAAAGTTAATTAACGATTTTTATAATACAGATTTTTTTTTTGTGGGGGGGGGGGGGGGCAATTGATTGTCAGGAGGTCTGTCGTGGAAGAAATAGCCGCTTTGTCTTCGGTGCACTGTCTTCATTCAAAGCCATAATTAAGCTCTGCCCTCGCTCATTCCCGCCGTTGCCCCGGCTGCTGGGGCCGCCGGGGACCTCCTCCGTCGCCGCCGCTGGGAGGCGGCCCTGAAAACTTCGGAGCTGGAAGACCAGCTCTGGACCGTCCGGCAAGCCGAACATGCCGCCCGAGTCCAAGGACTTCGAGCCGACACTTGACGCCACTAAAAGCAAAGTGCCGGCTCTTTAAATAAAGTTTATTTCTTCTTCTGCCCTCAGTCCAACACGCATACGGCAAATAATCATCATCATACTAATTTATGTCCACTGCAGCAGGACGAAGGCCCTCTCCCAGCGATCTCCAGTTATCCGTCTTGCGTCAGCTGACTTCAATCTACACGTGCCTGCAAAGTTCCTAATTCCATCGCACCACCTTAGCCGTCTTGCATGCTCGCTTCCCTCGGTACCACTTGGCACCCAGATACTCTAACTGGCTTCCGAGATCATAACCGCGCACCTTCTGCTGCGATCTCGGAGGCTATACCAGCTTCACGCATTACACGGTCTGCCCCCCCCCCCCCCCCCCCTTCACTCCGTTTCTTTCTCTTCAGCGAAACTGCGCTCTCTTTTCATCCCTACATCCCCTCTCCCCCAGTGCAGGGTAGCAAACCGGACGCGTGTCTGGTTAACCTTCCTGCCTTTCCTAAACTCCCCCCCCCCCCCCCTTCTGTTTCTCTCTCTTTTTCTTCTGAGAAAGCTTGCGTTTTAAGAAAATGATTGCGCTGAAGTTATCGACAGCTCGAAGATCGATGCCGTCACGCCGAACTCTCCACCTGCGTACTCCGGTCAAACACAGACGTCACCCGAGAACTTCCTCGTATTGCCAACTCGGAAGACGGCGATAACGAACGGCAATCGCGGCGCGAAGTCGTTATATTTGTCCACGATTGCGACACGGCAGACGTTCTCTCGCGGTCACGTCGCCGCTAACTGGCGAGGGGGAATTATCGGGACTCCAAAAAGGGGCGCTAATTTCGTCATACCGATAGCGAGCTCTTGCGAAAGACAAGACAGCCACTTGCTGATGAGCGCCGTGTGCCCTCCTTTTGGCAGGCGTATTTATGGAACGCTGACGTCGTTACACGCGACAACACAATCGCTCGGCTTTCACGTGCGCGCAGAATAATCGATCTTCACAGACGAGACGGCACAATGGTTAATCCTTTAGGCACTACGTGCGTGCGAGTGGAAATAAACGCAAGAAAGACGCAGCGCGCCGTCCTAACGAACTGACGTATCGTTCGCCGTAACAGACGACACGTGGGCCTATAGGGTCGTCTGCACGTGGCTGATAAATTTTCGTGCGCGGCATGACCACGCGAAAGGTCCCCGCGCATTAAGGTCCCCGCGCTAGTCAATTAATTGCGCGTCGTTCAAATTATTAGATCGCTTCGGAGACGAGATCATTCGCTTTCGAAAATACCGGCGTTCTGGATCATTCACGAGCATCGAAAATGTTTTACCGGCAGCAGACGCATATACGTGTCTTCTGCACGTGGGATGATTTCGTCTGCTGAGTGACTTCACGGCACACCCTCTTAGAATAACGATGGGAATGAGTCATTTCGCAATGAAGTACACGTCATCAAAATTTCTCAGCGGGCATGTTGGGTGGTTTACCAGCAAGGACACTTCATCTGGCTGCAACAGGCGTACCGCACGCACTCGCGTGCCGAAGTCGATCGCGCGAGCAGACGAATACGTCTGCTACACGCGTCGTCTGCACACGGCTCAATCAGTTCGTCTGCGATGCGTCTGCACGCCACACCATGTGGAATAGCGATCGGCGACTGATCATTGATTCTGCAAAACGAGGTAGGTTGAATAAAGGAAGGAATTCTGCTTTTCAACAAGCGTATCGGCGCATATGCACGTGTACCGAGAAGACGTAGCGGGAGGGAGTCTACGCTTCTCCAGCAGACGGCAATAGAAAGCAAAAAGCAGAAGACGCGCGTCTGCATCGACTATACGTGCCGGACGCACAGGAGCGGCCGGCGGCCAAGATTACCCGAACGAGAAGAGATACAAAATATAAGAAAAAGAAGCGCCGAGACAAGAGTGAAGACGAAGATGAGAAAGAGAGAAAGCTCGCCATCGGGGAAGAGATGCGCCAGAAAAGAGCTGCGGGACTACGCCGCTTCTACGACGAGCAAAGCCGGCGCTGAAGGAAAGGCGGCCGCCGCGTTTCAATGACCCCGCGTGGCTAACACTCGCCCCCGTCCCCCGGAGGATGAATTAAAACTGTTGCGCGAATTTCGGCAAGCGGCGTGTTTGACGCTGCAGTCCTGTGTTGAAACTCTACTCTCCAGAAGTTTGGACGAACGTCTACATTGCGAAAGCCGGTCACAGTTAATTGGTACGTAGAAATAAAGAAAGCATATCCCGATTGTTCTCGGCACTGGAACTCACACTGTCCGCGCAACACTTTCATAATGAGCGTACTTCCACTGAATTCAGATAACGCCCCTTTTTATTTAGAGAACGTCGAAGCCGGGCGCGCGCCTAATTTCAAAAAGAAACGAGCACATTCCAGGGAGCAGGCAAGGCCTAAGGGCGCTTCGACTTGCGGAGAGGGGGGTTGGCGAGCCGGCGGCTTTTCTTCGCTTCCGCAGTTCGTGCCGGCGGCAGCCGGCGAATCGTGCGACCGACCGGCGACGTGGCCTAAAAAAAAAAAGTCGTGTAACAAACGTGGCTGTTTCACGCAGTTAAGCCGGCACTTATAACGCGAGACGAACGGCGCGGTCTCTAGAAAGTTCGAGAACGAATGGTTTCAGAGAGAGACCAAACCACGACGAACGGCGCAGTTTCGCCGGCGCCGGGCCACGCCAGTGTTTAGAATGTATGGAGCGCGCCGATAGTGCCACGCCTGCAAAAGGGCCGACACCGCGCGCGGCGCAGCCGCCGATTTTTTTTTTTTTTTTTTTTTTTTTTTTTTTTTTTTTCCTCGTCGTCGCTCACGCCACTTCACTTTCGCATTCACGCCGGCGCCGAGCGCGCAATGATGCATTGCCGATATATACTCACTGGACGCATCCACTGTCCGCACGCCGCAACACGCGACGGTGATGAGAACGATGGCGAAGACGACCGCCAGAGACGACGTTGACCGCAGGGGCGCGGAGAAGGTGCTCCACCGCAAGGCACCCATGCTTCTCGGAGACGCCACACCACGTTCGCCGGCCATCCAAAGGAGTGTCGGTGTAGGCGCGCACTTGGCTTCTTCCAAAAAACACACAAAACCCCCCGAAGGAACCAGGCACACCGAAAGAAATAACACAGTCCAAGGTGTCGCGCTGTCGCACACGGGTTTGAGGAACAGGTAAAGGCAGGAACGGACTGGTGTGTGTGTATAAAAAAAAAACGCGCGCCGGAGCTGAGGAGCTCACGCCGCCCGCGATGCGACTCGGTCTAAACGCGTATGAGGGCTTTCAGGGGGGGTATGCTCGCGGAATCGTACGATGTTGGGAGAGGCGCTGCTGCTGCCGCTACAAGCGGCGGATTCCACCCCCTCACCTCTTTTTTTCTCTCTCTCTCACACACACACAACCTCTCCAGCGCGGCGCTGGCTTGATGATGGCTGGCCGGCGGGACTATTTTTTTCCTCGTAGTTTTTTTCTTTATTTTTCGCCGCACCACCTCCGCCATAGCGTGACGTTTAGCTCGAGGGGGACGCGTCCAGGTGACGTTCACACACGGTGTGTCCCGTGACGTAGCGCCTTTCAGCCAATGGAGGCGCTGGCGAGCATCACGCCACCGCGGGCGCAGCCATCTTTTTTCGTTGTTTTGCCTCGCGCGCGGCTTCGATTCGTTTGTTGCTGGTTTTTCGCACGCACGCACTTTTCGGCACTGGCGGCGCCTGGCGGCGAGTCTTTTGAACCGGTCCGGAGAGGACCGTTTGAAGCATAGTTGGCGAAGAAATGCGGTGGCAAGCGTTGGTGGCGAGGGCGTGCGGGGAAGACGTTGGTGTGTTGGAGGCGCGAATTTCGAGAGAACCGGCGCCGGTGTTTTGGTGGCGGTCATAGCGATCGAGTTGGGACCGGGGAAATAATAATGTCGCGGGACTACGTCACGTGGAAAAGCCCGCTTCTGTTGATAGCGCCAGCCCCATCGTTAGGCGCGTCGCATTTGCGTCTTTCGCTTGTCCAGCTTCTTCGTTTTTATCGTTGTTTTGACTCGCGCTGAGCTGTGATTTTGTGCGACTCGACGCGTTGTGGAAGGCGCGCTGCGCTTCCTCAAAGCAAAGCGCGCGAGGGTCCATTTCGAGTGGCGTGAGCTTTATGACCGGCAAAGGCGTCAGTTCGATTGAGGATATATCTCGGCGCCGCTGTAAACAAAACGCACGCGAGATTACTGTTCCGTGGTTGTTTGGCAAATGCGCGCTCTGCGGTGTTTCGAAGTTCGCCGCTGACGACGCGAGCCGCACGATTGCCGTGGAAGACTGATAGGATGCCGCCGTCTTTTACGTTCCTGACATCCTCGCGCGAACTCGAATTTGAGGGTACGGGCAGTTTATTGGGTTTTGTCATTATATCCGAGCTCAATTATCAACAAACCTGCGCGAACTACTCTGGTGTTTTCGCAGAACACTGGAACATGGCCGATTCTAAACAACCCGCGTAAGTTGTTTTACGGACTCTCTTATAATGACGCCTGGACTTCATCGTCATTAGCGCAAAAAAAAAATAAAATAAAAAGCAGTTAAACGCACTCTTGGAATTCAAACTCAGTGCGCATATCACTGCTGCTTGCTCTCCCCCCCCCCCCCTTTTTTTTTTCTTTTTTCTTTCTTTTTAAGGCATCGCGACCAGTTCAATCCTGTGTTTTATGAGGGAAAGGTTGATGAGTGATGGAAGGTTCCGGTCGTAAAACGGACGTATCTGTATGTCAGCGACGTCCGCGGCCTTTGAGACACCGGAAGCGATGTGTATTCTGTGGGCGGACGTACAACTGTTACTGCGACCGTGTTAGTGTGTCTGTGTTACCAGGTACACAGTTTACGAGCGAACCGAGTGTATTTGGCAGCTGCAGTCGTAAAAAAAAAAAGAAAAAAAAAAAAAAAACTTCGGAATGCTGGACATCGAAATGTCAACGATCGACCGACAAACGCCGAATTTACGTCGGCGCTCGCGAAACCCTTCCGTCCAACAACCTTCGGCATTTTTATTTCAATCGAAATCTTGCGTTTGTACGAGAACATGGCACGCCTGCGTACGCCCAGCGACATAATGTTACGCGGCGTGAGGTCTGAGAAAAAGCTGAATATCTCCGCAACCTGTAGCAGTAGCCAACAAAACTGTATACGACAACGTTGTTAGCATATTCTAGTCGAAGCCCGAAATGCAAATACCAGGATGAGTATGTGAGGCTGCGGAGATTTTCAGGTTTTTCTCAGATTTCATGCCCCGTAATATTTTGTCGCCGGGTGTACTTAATCAGGGACGACGACGTAATGGTAAAACATTCTTTTTTTTTTTGTGGTGGCATTTCATTTTTATAGTGACCGCTATTTAATTCATACTTCTGCTCTTTTTTTCTTTTTTTTAGGGGGGGGGGCAGATTTTGTTAGACAGATACTTACCAAGCCCGTGACCGCGGTATACAGGAAATTGACAAATTTTACAGACCACGCGCAATGTGTTTTTCTTCCTTTGTTTTTATTGCCCCGTTCTGTTTTTCACCCGTAATAATTACTGCACCTCGAATATCGGATATTTTCATTCCCTTTACTTGACCATAATGAAAATGTTAATAAATTTGCTTCAAAGCAGTTACCGATTTCTGTTGTGTGCGTCCGTGAGTGCATGCGTGCGTCAATGCGTGTGTTTGTCTGAAAAACCATTTAATTTCCAACGCATAAGGTTGGGGTCACCCATGCAAAAAAAAAAAAAAAAAACTGTGACAGAGAATCTCAAAATACCTGAGGCCATACAGGCAGCAACGATATAGCGCTATATTATATAATATAGCGATGTATATATTATACAATACAGAGAGCCAGAGAAATATACCGCGTCATTAACTATTTTAATGCATTGCAGAAATTATACAAAATTGAGAAAGCAATACCCTATACTGCGTATACGTACAACAAACGACTCTGGCTGACAAAGCGACTGGCTAGCGTATCAATTCGTCAAATCAAATAAATATACGGTACATCCATCGCGATGAAATTCGACTATAAATAAGGTTCACTTTCGCAATACGAAAGATCGCATTCGCGATTTACACGAGTGAAACGGAACTGCTAAAGCTAATCAGAGTTATCGGACGATTAATTAGGGTAAGTATTCCGGTTGCCGAGTACGAACGTTACGTAATTTGCGCGCGTTCCTAATACCGGTGTAACTCCGTAAATAAATAAACACATTTTTATTATTATTTAAAAGCCGCCCGCACTAAACGAAGCCGCATGATCGATTCTCCTCAAATCGGCGGAGGAATTATTGCGTGCGGGCATTTAACCCCGAGACACGCGAAATCGCGATCATCGCGCTGTATGCAGACGCCTTCAACACACTCAAATCGAAAGCAACAGACGTCACAAAAAGACTGAACTAAAAAAATAAAAAATAGCAATAATCAGGAATGTTCGAAGAACGAGTTGTGCGCGATGAGTTGTTGCCCCGAAATAAACAAATAATGATAAAGGCCCTCGCCAGGGCGAGCGAGCGGTCGCCTTCTTCTGACGTAAGCATTGCGTCAGCCGCGCGAGTCGGGGCTTGGCGCGGACGCCGCTGGCAAATGACCTGCGCGCGCTGCGCGAAGATGTTAGCTGGGAAAAACACCACCGCCAAGAATCGTCCTAAGAAAGGTGACGCCGGGGAGTGTCCGCGCATACGCACGAGTATAAGTTTACAGATCGCGGCATCAGTAAGATAAAATTAAAAAAAAAATTATAGAGACAATAAAATCTACCCCAGGATATAGTCGCGCAACGGGGAGTTACTTCGGTGCATTGCATCGGTGTACGTCATTCTGGAAAAAAAAAAAAAAAAAAAAAAACCTACTGCAGTGCTCCCCCTCCCCCCCCCCCCTCAGAAAAAAAAAATCGATAAATTCACACCGGTTCATGGCCAATAACAAGAGCGTGTTACGAAGGAAGGCGTTCTTTCAGTGCATGCGCTGTTGGCTATTAGCCATGAACCAGTACCAACTCGCCTAGCTTATGCGAAAAAATGCGGGGAAAATTGGCGAAGAATAAAAAAAAAAAAATCAAGGGTATTTTACCGTGAAGCCTGCGAGAGGCGCATAAAAGCCCGAAACGGGATAGAGACAGCTACGGATGTAACGTAGTATTTTAAGGCAACGTCCCGACGAAGCAGAAACGTCTGGTGTAGAACATCGCAGGGCGGTGGGGTTCGGGGGAGTCATGCGGAGGTCACGGGTTGGGCTCTCACCGGAAGTATATCGCCATTTCTTCCACGTTTATTTGCCCGTATCTTTTTTATTTATCTTTTTTATTATTAAGAACATTTAACTTATCGGAAGTTTAACCTTCATTAGTAAATAATTCTACGTGTTCAGTTTACTTAAAAATATAGCCCCTTGCCTTCCAGAGTTTTAGATTTTTAAGCTTTATTTTACCCTATCTAGAGTATTTTTGTGCATACCGTCTGCTGTTAAAAAGAAATAAAGAAAAACAGTTCCGTGTAAAGGGAGAGTGGGATCTGACTTTGTCAAGAGGTTTACGAGAGCCAGGATTTGAAGAGGTACTCCGTTCCAATATTTCTTAGCAGTCGTGTTTAGCACTCCAACACGCTCTAAAGTCGTTCAATGACCCTTCGATATCACTCTGGTAACGCTGAGGCCATTGTGGACAGGAAAACGAACACCATGTCAGGATGAGCACCGTATTTTAGAGCGCAGCTTTTAGGCGCGCGTTCCTGAGTTGAGCGTCGGCGTTGTCCACCGGCGTAACCGAGTGAACGAACACAGCGAAGAGTGAAAGGGCGAACGCGGATCGCAGCGGGCGATGAAAGACGGCGATAACGAAGACAGCGCGAGGAAGAAAATGGAGGAGGGTGCAGCGGAACCACGAGGCGGAACGTGGAGGAGGGTATGGCGAAAGCGTGAGAAGAAACGCGTGGTGCCGCGCAAGACGGGCGATGACCGCTACGAGATGGCGCCAGAGTAGAGGGCCGTGATCTGTCCATCGATGGCATGCTGCGAGCGCGTCCAGCTACTTCATGTATGGAAACAAAGCGCTGCATGAGCGGAGGCCTGTTTGCGGCGCGCCTGCTGGGAATCGCGCCCACGCGTCACCCACGCGCTGCCTCTCTCGATCTCCCGATCAGCGAGGCAGTCGCGCCACGCTTCGCTCCGTTTGCAACGTGCCGCACGAGACAGATCGTCCGCGCCAGCCAATATACCGCGAAATGGAAACACGTATAGAGCTGCGCTAAAGTTTCGCATTAGGGAGTATCGTAATCGTCGGTGAAATTTTCACCTCGAAGGATGCCGGTTTTTAAGGCGCTTCATATTTTACTCGGGATCTGCAATTGTAAAGAAGAGTCTAATGTAGCGAACATCTAGAGGAATTAGTCACGGTGCAAAATGAGGGACCGCGTCCGTCATGAAATCCTTTAATGGTATTCTGGACGTTTTCTACAGTCATTTGCTTGTTCATACATGTATTTTCCAGTATGTATAACATGTATTTCTTCACCATATCTTTATTAATTGCACATGTGTCTCAACGCTCCCCTACATTTATGATTGATACTTACATTGTTTCTTCAACTGCTTTTTTTTCTTCTTCTTTGCCTGATCACTCACGTGCATCTTGCGTGCATATAGTGTCTTGTCGCACCCGCTACACTGCTCATCGATTCAAGCGCGTTAACGCTTGCCATTGTGTATATGTTTATGCCTTTTTTATTTGCTCATTTACTCTTGCAAGCTTTATGTGTTATCAGACAGCCAATACCTTTGCGGTAAAGCCGGCGACGAATTTTGACAACGTCAAATCAAATCAACGAAGTCGGTGAAGTCGGTGCAGTAGCACTGACGTGTGTTGAGCGTGTTTGTTATATACGAACATGGATAAGCCAGCAGACAGGGACGAAAAAGCAGATGCAGACACCACGATGCGCTAGGAGCGGTAAGGTTGTGCGTGGTGTATAAAATACGAATTTCCCCCAGGTTAGTGCACTGTTATTCAACTGTTATTGAACTGTTATTGAACTGTTATGACACTGTTATTGAACTGTCATTGCACTGTTGTTGAACTGGTGTTGAACTGTTGTTGAACTGGTGTTGAACTGCCATTGCATTGTTACTGCACTGCTACTGCACTGTTATTGCACTGCCACTGCACTGATATTGCACTGTCATTGAACTGTTACTGATCCGTTATTGAACTGTTATTGAAGTTAGCACAGCGTGGTGTCTAGGTCTCCCATTTGTCCTTGTCTGCTGGCGGTAAAATGTCCCGCAATGTCGCTACAGATCTGACAACTGCGTCACACGATCCGCGGAAGGGCATCGGCACGCCGTACCCTGCAGGACGTCGTCACAGAATGTATACACGTATAGTTAAACTTGGTACCATCGGGGCGAGAGACCCAAAACAGACGAGGCGAACACCCCTCTCGGATCGTTGGAAGGGGTCGTTCATCCAATGGAGCAATTACTGCTTACATGCCGGTGTGGCTCGGCGTCCGGACGTAAACACAGCCTGGACCACGTGGCGCATGTGACGTCGAGCCACCGTATATATATATATATATATATATATATATATATATATATATATATATATATATACCACCGCCTGCTATACGCATGCAGCGGTTCAAAGTCATCGATCATCATCGCCGCTACCGACAGGGCTCTAATCACGGGTCCGGTTTCTCTTCTGAAACAAGGTATTGCCTCGGCTAAAGCCCGCTCGCAGCTCGTTGTACGGAAACATTGTAGGCGACTTGGCTGCCGGCATGCGGTCTGACCTTGCCGAAGGCTCGGGAACCCTGCAAGGTTCGCACTGAGTGTTAGCGATGCCCTAATGACTGCCTGTGTAGGTAGCAGCACTTGTATCGGCTGTTGTTTGTTCCGCACTAGCGAAAGGAGAAAGCTGCAGCACATTCCAGTGGGTCTCTGAAAGCAGTCTATAGACCATACTGCACGAGAGAGATACAGCGCGTAGACCACAATGCGCGCGCGCGCGCACAAACGCCCTCATACAAAAAATAGACAGACACGCGCTCTCAAATACGCATATGCAAACACAACCAACCACATGCGCACAAAACACAAGTACTCAGTCAAACACATACATGATACCACATGTGCACATACACAAACACAAGTGCTCACAACGCAAGGATTCACGCAAGCATGGAAACATTGTAGGCAGCAACAAGCAAGGGAATTCAGGGCGCAGGCTCCTTTCCCAAGCGTATCACCCCTGAAGGAAGCCGAACGCCAGCAAACACACACACACACACACACACTCTCTCTCTCTCTCTCTATTAACGTGCAGACACATGCACAAACACAAAAACGCCCGGAAACACACAAACTCAAAACACACATACAAACACATGCACAAACGCAAGCAAACGCGTGCACCCCAACATAAGCGAAAACACTACATTCAAATTATAAGTACATACTCGCACATATATACGGAGAAACACACACACACACAAGTATATATACTGTAATCTACGACAGACGGACTGAAATCATCGCAAGACCTGCCCTCCTTTCCAAGTGCTCGCCTCTCCAATTTCATCGGCCCTTTTTCTCTTGCCTCTGTTGCTTACAGAATGAAATTAAATTCTGGGGTTTTACGTGCCAAAAACCACGATATATCATGACGAGGCACGAAAATTCGCGCGTTCGTTATTCAGCCGCAAGAAACTGCGTTACGATCCAGGTGGAATGTAATGGCGCCACGTGTACTTCAATGTCAATTTATTTACTTTAAGACAGATACACACAATAACGGGTGACAAAAGCATCTGGACCCTAGTTCGGGCCCGCGCAATAAGTGCACAGAAGTAATGTACCCAGGCACCAGTATAACAAACGTGAATAAAATCTGAACTTTTACATTCATAAAAGATAGATTGCATGAAGTGAACAATCAACAGAAACAATGATAATCATATAAATGACCAACAAATGGAAACTCAAAGGGGGATCGTGTTTTTTTTTTTTTTTTCTTATATATATTTGTACTTATATTGAAGTGCACGCTAAAAGAACGCGGAGAATACTACGGGTTTTCCGACGAACTGCGTAAGTTTATTCTCTACTATTGCTCCTCTTCATAGGCATTTCAGAAACTGGCCTGGACGGCTTTTCCCGTGGACAGGAAATTTTCTCGCTAGAATGCAGCAGCTGACAGTTGGTGGGCCGCGCGCTGCGACGTCTTGAGTGACGCAGGCGCGTAGCAGTGTGTGGATAGTCCCCGAGATAAACGAATGTAGGTGGTAAACGATGACTGCCATAGCGTACGTATCCCATGTGCGAGATGCCGGAAACGAAAAATCCGGTCAGAAATATGCAGATTTCTTAATTTCAGGAGAATCCGTAGTATATACACCTTCTAAAGCTGTAACTATTCTTGTCCGTCCCCCCAAACCTCTGTTCACCGACTTTGCTCTGCGAAACACGGTACAACTAGTCGAACCTGGATATATAGAATCCGAAGCGGATCACACCAAAGTTCGATATATATATATATATATATATAGGTAATTCGATACATAAAGTAAGAATTCTTATGCAAAAAATTTTCGAGGAGGATTTTACTGCTGTTCGTTATACACGATAATTCGTTATATGTGGGTTCGGTATATCCCGGTTCGACTTTGCACCGAAACGCACCGAATAAAGCACCGGAGCATGCACCTCCCGAAGGAAGTCTTTACTTGCTTCTGACACAACAGCATGCATGGTGTTTGCTACGGCTGGTGGTGGTTCTCCGAAATCGGTCAGATGAAACAGCTGCACGCACGAAAATTAAAGATCTTGTGACTGCATCACGTACGTGGCTTAGAAACAAAAAGAAAAAAAGAACAATATTTAAAATGCCGCTAAAGAGAAGCACTGAACATCTATCTCTATATAGACTGGAATCGTATACTCTTTCAAACCCGTATTTGCATTTTCTTAGAACGAGGACGGTGATTGTATTCCACTGACACATGCAAGCTAAAATGTCAAAATGTCTTTTTCGAGTTTCGCGCTCAACCACGATGTCTATGACGTCACTGTGACCTTACGGGTGTCACCTTTTGATTACATCAGCCATTTTTTTTTTATGGGGAATTGAGTGTATCCAAAGGCTTGTCAAATTCAGTCTGTGAATGGATCCGTGTGCAACGTGATAAATTCTTTGACTTAGCGCCGAACGCAGACGCTCTTCAAAAACTGTGAAATCACAGATTGCTGGAGCGGGATATTGAAGAACACAGCTCGCCACCCGTCCTTCCAATTTTTGCACCTCCATTGTAAGTTACAAATACTCAGCAAACACTAAAACTGATCTGTTGTCTGTTGTCTATGAAGCTTGATCATCATCATCATCAGCCTATATTTATGCCCACTGCCGGACGAAGGTCTTTCCCTGTGATCTCCAATTACCCCTGTCTTGCGCTAGCTAATTTCAACTTGCGCCTGCAAATTTCCTAACTTCATCAGCCCACCTAGTTTTCTGCCGTCCTCGACTGCGTTTCCCTTCTCTTGGCATCCATTCTGTAACTCTAATGGTCCACCGGTTATTCATCCTACGCATTACATGGCCAGCCCAGCTACATTTTTTCCTCCTAATGTCAACTAGAATATCGGCTATCCCCGTTTGCTATCTGATCCACGCCACTCTCTTCCTGTCTCTTACCGTTAGGCCTAACATTTCTCGTTCCATCGCTCTTTGTGCGCTCCTTAACTTGTTCTCGAAAAAGATCGACGGAACGAAAAATGTTAGGCCTAACGTTAAGAAGCTTAATTCAATGTTTATCTTTATCGTCCGTTGAAAAACAACTCTTTATTTTCGATTCGCGACGCTAACTACAAACCGAACCAATCCATACAAAGCATTATATTTATCCTTGCTATCCATGCAGACGCGCTCTGCACACATATCTTCTATTAAATACCGCACGCATACAGATATTGTTTGCACCGTACATATTGCGGCCGTTGAGTTAAGGTCATTGTAGTGTCTTACACTACTTATTCAAGATATCCGCATTAGATTAGCAACACACAGAATACAACAACACTATGAAATATCACAATACTGCAGTCATTACCAGAAAAGTCCCGTCTATAGTCATTTGTTGTGGTCATCCGAGCAAGAGAAGCAGATATCCGCAACTCGGGCTGGAACACTCAGCTGAAAGTCAGATCTATGGTGTGCTCTATTCTTTCTTCGTCCTTGTTTTGTTTGTTTCCTCTGATGTGAATCCTTCCGGAAGAACCCGCTCCCCCCTCCCTCGTCCCACCCAAACAGTAATGTCCTGCCGAGGGCTTTCCCCGGAACACTCGATGGCTTTCTCTTCCGTCATTCGATTTATCGATCGACAGGGTGTGCCTCTGTATACGTGCTCGATCCACCCACGCAGCGCGAGAGCAAAACAAGAGAAGTTGTATCTTTCCGCAGCAGCTAATTATTACATTTTAAGCGTATATATACTCACTTTGTTTTCGGTTGAAGGGCGACTTCAGTGAGTAAAATCCTGTTTGCAGTGTCTCGCAGTTGTAGACAACCAGGCGCGGTAGGAACTCCCCACACCAAACCCCCAAAGAGAGAGAGAGAAAAAAGAAAAGAAAGACAAGCCTATTTGCCAACATCCTAGGTGTGTGACGTATGTTTTACTCAACAAATGTCGTTTGATAGCCCGCTTACTCTCATTTTCCTTAATTTTTGTTTCTTGCCTTTCTTATGTGCGTGGGGTCGTGGCTCATGCGGTGTTTCAAGTGCCAGATTACGTTCTGTGCAGTATATGAGCTCCCGATTCAACGGTGTGCGAAAAAAAAAAAAAAAAAACAATGACTTGAACGCTCAACAGCGCAGTTAATTCCCCTGTTGCGTCTCACAAATTTCATTAGAGGTTTGCATTGTGTTCAGAATAAACGCTCCATACGAGTAGTCACCAATCCAAGAACATCCCGACTTCTATACGTAGGCATAGTTGCTTTTAAACGTTCCGTGACGACGGATGCAGTCTTGTGTTAAAAGTGCGAAACAACAAGAGACGCTCCACTTTCCGTGAAAATAGATAGATAGATAGATAGAGATAGATAGATAGATAGATAGATAGATAGATAGATAGATAGATAGATAGATAGATAGATAGATAGATAGATAGATAGATAGATAGATAGATAGATAGATAGATAGATAGATAGATAGATAGATAGATAGATAGATAGATAGATAGATAGATAGATAGATAGATAGATTAGATAGATAGATAGATAGATAGATAGATAGATAGATAGATAGATAGTAGATAGATATAGATAGGACGACGCTGTAACCGCGCAGACACCGATGCGTGTGCGAAACAAAATAACTCTTCAGCTCGCAATATGTATAAGAGCTCGAGCTTTGCTGGAACCGCAAAGGCAGCCGGAGTTCCAGTACTGGCAAGAACTTGACTTTCGTTTTGGTTTTCCTTCCTCGCCATTTTTTTCCCCTCTTCTTTCTCGAGGGTCGATTTTCAAAGAAGGATTTGGTACATATACACGTCGGGGATGTGGTTCGAGAAGAAGGTTATGACTACAAAGCCCCACCGGTTGCGGGATGACTTCCGTGATTCGGGATGACTTCCGTCTTATATATTCAAAACGCACCCACGCAAGCAAGCAAGCACGCACGCACGCGTACACACACAAACACGCACACAAACACGCGTGCACCTTATGTTTCAAATAGGGAGGCTCATGCACTACCTAAAAGTCGTCAAGAATCACAGATAGGCATTCGATAAACCACCCCGGGAACTTGTTTTACCTTCTCCGAAATAATCCGTGTGGTCGCCCTATACACAAATTGTAAACACGCCCCTCCAAAACAATCTCTCTTCCGCCAACCGTCACACCGGAAGGCAAGGCCGAGTGCTACAGTGGCGCGTCCGCGTTTGCCGCCCGTTTTCACTGCAATGCCCCGGCCGCGCTAAGGGTGATGCAATTCGACCGACATTTGGACGACGCTCAGTGCCAAACCACACTCTCACACCCTTTCCTTTGCTTCTCACAGCGACATTACTTCCTCCTGCACACAAACACAAACGGCGCCGTCTTCGGTCTCGCGACCTTAATGGCGCCCCCCTAATAGTCTGGCTACATCCTTGGCTTGGCAAGCGCTGCAAACACACGTGAGCTCGACGAGCGAGCCCCTGCGTGATGCAGCGGTGCAGAAATGCCGACTGAGCGGCGTCGCTGCAGACGGCGTGGATCGACGCTGCGACGCCGTCAGTGAGTGCGCCTCTGGAAAAACGTCCTTCCAACCCCCCTTGACGTCTAGTTATTAGAACGCGACGGAGGCGGATCGCCGTGCGCGCGCCAAGGTATTCCCCGCAAGGTCGACCGGAGGGGTTATCAATGCGCGCGCTTTCACCGTAGCGGGCTGCCATCCGCGCGGGTATACGCGTAAAACAAGTTGCGCCAGCGCTGTGCAGGGTATTCTTGTTGCATCAGCGGCGTTTAGCTATTTTACGGAAGCGTTTAGGTGCCGCCATCTTGGGCTGTTAACGCTGCTGTTTTCTTTCTTTAACAACGAAGTGTATACGTTACTACAGTTGGTTCCCAATCGTGAAAATAGTTGTAAAATGCGTTCAGCGTCTCATTATGGCCGTGCTACGTGACTTCACTTCTCATAAAACTTGGAAATTGTTTGTGTAACAGCCCAAGATGGCGGCGCCCATGAATCGAATATAAAATCGTGCTCGGTCGGGATAGCCAAGGTCCGCGCTGAGAGCTGGATCGCGAGCGTAACAGGCGATGACGACCACGATGATGACACCAGTGTCCGATTGTGGTGTGGTGGCCGTCTGTACCTCTTCGGTTAATCGCCTCGTCCTTGTAGATCATGCAGCATCCGCTAGGCATATACGTTTCTTTTTTCCACATTCGCGGTGCTAAACCTGCAAAGCTCCACGAGGAAGAGACGGAGAACGAGAAACCGCTCGACCGATTGGTTATGAATTGCTACCGGGGTATTTCATACAGGCCCGAAGTCAGTGTGAGTTGGTTTGGAGTCGAAGACAGCTTGGATATAGCGCACGCCGACAGGGTGGAAAACAACTCTACTACTACTACTACTACTACTACTACTACTACTACTACTACTACTACTACTACTACTACTACTACTACTTACTACTTGCTTCTTATTCAGCGTATTAATGGAAACTCTTTGTAGGCACACATTATGACGTCAGGTCTGAGCAAACCCGCCAAGTTCCGAAGAAATACCTACCTTTACTCTTTTGCTTTCACTCTCTCAGAAAGAGAGAATTCTAGAATTCGTCCAGTCGGCTATACCCTACGCATGGAGAGGGGGGATGAGGGGAGTAAAAGAGTGAGAGAGAGCGGAGTTCAGATTAACCGCGCGCACTAGACAAGGCGCAGTGTGTAAAGAATTTCCAAATGCAATCAGACTATTCGCGCCTGCATAAAATAAGAGCTTTAAACACTCTTGAGAAAGCTCTCCGACCGGTCGTCGCGGCGCCTGCCCGCTCTGCGGAGGTTCACGGACACACTGTTAATTGATTACCGAGATTTTGGGATTTTACCGCGCACTCCTTGGCGCCCTCATCAGTTAAGTGCGCAAGTTGTCTCGTCTGCGTGTGACCCGCCGCGGCGTCCCTCAGAGACCATGGCGTTGGGCTGCTGAGAGCGAGGTTGCGGGTTCGTTTACCGACCGCGGCGGTCGCGTTCACATGAGGGCGGAATGCGAAAACGCTCGTGTACCGCGCATATCGCGCAGCGAAGGGTAGCAAACCGGAAACTCACTCCTGGTTAATTAACCTCCCTGCCTTTCCTCTCTCTCTCCCGATATACACACAGACACACAGACACACACACAGACACACACACACACACACACACACACACATATATATATATATATATATGTGTGTGTGTGTGTGTGTGTGTGTGTGTGTGTGTGTGTGTGTGTGTGTGTGTGTGTGTGTGTGTGTGTGTGTGTGTGAGACGAGCCGCACAAGAACGGTGCGGTGCAGTGTGGCGAAGGAAGAAGAAGTTCGAAATAAACAGAGCTTCATTCTGCATGATAAAATCATCATCATCATCATCATCATCATCATCATCATCATCATCATCATCATCATCATCAGAGCTTCGCATGACCGCTGACAGCGAGATCTCTCGCTGGGTTCGGACGCCCAAGCGGAGTGAAACCCCGATCGGCGTCCCGACGTCCACGCTGAAGTCTCCTGGCAAGCTAACTGCGCGGTGGTTTGGCTGAGTTTTGGGTGGATTTGACCTACTCATCTTAACCATCTCATATTTACAGGACTTACCTAGTGCTTGAAGCAGCGCTGATGTCTAAAAACTCTCCTGGGCAAGGGCCCAGCCCTTGGTCAGCCTCCCTTTCTCCTGATGATTTACCTTTGGAATCTTTCTTCCGCAGCGGTGTTAGCAGCATCCCTGTCGCGCTGGTGCCCTCGAGTGGTGGATTCATCCAGCTGAACAACCCACAGGCTGTCCAGGCCGAGCTCCAAGCCATGACGCGTCACTTCCAAATGATAAGTGATGTCCGACAATTTGGAAGAGGTGGGATAGTTTGTAGGTCATCAGATCCGACCTGTGTTGCAGACCTCCTAAAGAGTAAGATTTTTGCATCTGTGCCGGTGAGTGCGTTCATTCCTCCCCATCTAGCATGCACTAAAGGCATTGTCCGGGGCGTAGACTCTCGATTGAGCCCAACTGAGACTCTGGAGAAGTTGTCTGATGCTGGTGTCATAGCCGTATACCGATGCAACCGACTCGTAAACGGGGAAAAAGTTGCCACTGAATCGGTCATTGCTACGTTTGCTGGTATGTCCTGCCCATCTGAACTAAAAGTGTGGCCACTTATTTTTAGAGTGGATCCTCTCCCTTCCCGTCCACTACAGTGTCGGAACTGTTGGCGTTTCGGCCATAGTGCAGGAGGCTGCAAATCAAATGCACGCTGTCGCGTCTGTGGTGAGGATCATTCCCCTAATGAGTGCACAGCTGAAACCGAAACATGCTGCCTGTGTGGAGGAAACCATGCGGCTGACTATGCAAACTGCTCGGCAAAAGCTAATGAAGTGCAGGTCCTCGAGGTAATTGACAGGCGAAGATGTTCGCGGCAAGAGGCTATTGCAGTCGTCAAGGACAGAGCTTTTGGATACGCTGGCGTCACTGCGAGGCAGTCGACTTTAAATGAAGACAACTTGTCTAAACTCATTGAGTCAGCAGTGGAAAAAGCGATGACAAAGGCTATGCAACATATTGTTCAAACTGTTACAGAATGCATTTCCCAAGTGTTTACCGCTCAGATGACACAGCTGTTGCAAACAGCCGCAACACCAATCACCAAATCGCTTGCTTGTGCTGCAGAACAGGTAGCCAATTCAGTCCTAGCGCCGAATACCAGATCGGACCCAACGTTTGTTGGATCCGATCCTTGTTCTTCGCGTCAGACAGACTCACAGGATGACATGGAAACAGGTCATGATACCAGGCCGCATAAGCGAACTGGTTCTCCAGTAACAGCGTCTTGTCCCTATTCCAAAAACAAAAAGGGTAATCCTATTTCTCATTCTGGCATCCAAGAAAGTACATTGCGACGGTAGTCGCTGAAGTAATTATATCAATTAGATCATCACCATAGCTTCTTTAAAAGTGCTACAGTGGAACTGTCGTTCCTTGATTTCTGCTTCAATAGACTTAAATTGCTTAACTACACATCTTAACCCTGACGTAATAATTTTACAAGAAACCTGGCTTACTCCAGAGAAAAATTTTAATTTTAAAGATTTTCGACCTTTTCGATTAGATCGCCTTTCACTAGGAGGTGGTTTAATGATTTTGTTGTCATCTAAATTCTGTCATAAGGCTAAAATAGCTTTCAAGTTAATGTCTCCGGAATGTGCAATTTTGGCAGTACACCTTAGCATACCAGGCTACCGTACTTTTTCGATTATAAATGCTTATTTCCCTACGGGCGTACACAGTACATATCAATTGGATAGTGCGCTTGCTAGCTGCAAAAATCAAGTCATCCTTACTGGTGACTTCAACTCGCATCACGTATCATGGGGTTACAGAACAGATGCATGTGGAACGCGTCTATGGGACTGGACCATAGATAAAAATCTTTCATGCCTAAATATGAGACGACCCACATTTGTCCGTGGCCAATCTCGCTCAGTGTTAGATTTGACGTTTTCTAGCACAAGTATTGCCGTGACATCTTGGACTACGATTGATTTCTCTACAAACAGTGATCATCTCCCAGTATACTTCGAAATTGCATGCCCATTAACATCAGTTGTGCGACAAGACAGAATATTTGTTAATTGCAAAAAATTTAAAGACTGCTTACACTCTTCCATTGCGTCATTGACTAATACTAATGACGAAGACATTGGCTTGAAAATTTGTTCAGTGTTACAGATGTCCCGACATAAGTCTGAATTCGTAATTCAGACAGCTAAACGTACATCATCTAGTCCCTGGTGGAACAATGAGTGCTCACGAGTTTATCGCAGAAGAAAAGCTGCTTGGAAAAAACTTCTACATAATCAGAGCCCACAAAATTGGAAAGATTATCAATTTATTTCGGCAACCTTCAAACGCACCTGTCAAACACGCAAAAGATGAGTACGATAAAAAACATTTTGATTATCTATCTGAATCCAAAAACAAACGTGCTTTATTTTATTTCCTTCGATCTAGAAACAGACTCCCACTGAGCGTTAATGTAGACTCAATTGTCTATACCGCACAGGAAATGCAGGAGTCCTTAGACCTATTGGCTAAAGGATTGGAGAGCCGGTTCACAACGCGTCTTCAAAATTCTGTTCTTACTCCTACATTCTCGGACTACAAAGAGATATCCTATTCGGAACTAGCACAGGTCATGTTACGGTTACCAACTACAGCGCCTGGCCCGGATGGAATAACAAATGCAATGTTAAAATTTTCTTCCAAGAAGCCCCACGTGAGCTTCTGAAGTTGCTAAATTACTCTATTAGCAATGCATGGATTCCACATGAATGGAAGATCGCCAAAATTATTCCGTTACTTAAAAAGCAAGGGGCAGGGTATACTATCGACAACATCAGACCAATTGCGTTGACATCAAACATAGCAAAACTTATTGAAAGAGTGCTTCACGGGCATATAATGAAGTTTATTGATGAAAATCAATTGTTGAGTCCTTGTCAAATTGGATTTAGATCTGGCTATTCAATATGGCACGCGCATGTAGACCTTGAAAGTCGCATTAACATCGCCAGACAGAAAAAACAATATGCGGCGTTAGTTACTTTAGATATATGTAAAGCCTATGACAGCATTGAACATGCAATTTTAACAAATCGGTTACAGGGCCATGGCTTTCCAGGATATATTGTAGCATGGGTGCATGAATTTTTGAAAGACAGGGAATTCTTTTGTTTTCGAAGCGGCTATTCATCTGGTAAACACAAGCAAACAAGAGGTGTGCCTCAGGGATCGGTACTTTCACCAATATTATTTAATATTTTACTGAGCGGAATCCCGTTCACCCAGGTGTCAGTACCTACGTTTATGCTGACGACATCGCCTTTTTTGGTATGGCTAGTGACCTATACTCCCTTTACGAAATTTTGCAGTCCTATCTAAAGAAACTGGAAGGCTGGCTGGATAGCTTACACTTAAACCTGAATGCTAATAAGTGTGCTATCCTTGTTTTTCCCGTTAAAGACCCAGTATACATATCGCTGAACTATCATCTCGAAGATATCCCACAAGTTCAGTCACTGAAGTACCTTGGAGTTATCTATAACGGAAATCTTAACTGGCGGCCGCATATTGAATATATTGCAACAAAAGGAGCTCGTACAATGGGCATCTTGCGCAAGTTAAGCAATCGAAGAACAGGTATGCGAAGAAAATCCCTTTTGATGGTATATAAAATGTACGTTCGTCCAGTATTAGAATTTGGCTGTGTTTTATTCTCAGGTGTTCCGTCATACAAGCTTCGACCGCTAGTTTTATTAGAGCGAGAGGCGCTACGTCTGTGCTTAGGCCTTCCAAAATACGTTGCAAATGCCGTATTATATCTGGAAGCGAGAATCCCACCTATTATATGCCGATTTCACCTTCTGACCGTTCAGACTTTCTTACGACTATATGAATCACCATTAAGCCGTCCTCAAATAATTTTCATCTCCGATCCACAATTATTTTTTCCCGTTCATTGGCCCAGGTTTCATACACCACAGATTATATTTGTGCAAAAATTACTTGAACCACTAAATGTGCAAATTCGCGATGTGCTTCCTAACAATACTCATTCAAATTACCTGGATATCACGTTCGACGATATTTTCCCAAACCACGCAAAACTACTACCTTACAGCATCTTAAACGCCATGTTACAAGACCACCTAAGCTCCCTAGGAACAAATATTATCATTGCAACAGATGCATCACAGAGCGAGGAAAAGACTGGCATTGGGATATTTTGTCCTGCACTCGACTGGTCTTTTTCTTTAAGATTGCCCTGATTTGTGCCTATTTTTCTGGCCGAGTTTTTAGCAGTAATCCTAGCTTTACGTAAATTAGACCAAACGACTACAACAGCTGCTATCCTTACTGACTCCCTTTCTGTTTGCTCTTCCCTTACCGCCACTAATGATTCACCTATGCTAAAACTATTTTACTTGCTAGTTCCTGCCCATGTGCAATGTGTTCATTTGATTTGGGTACCTGGTCATAAAGGTTTGTTTGTAATGAAACTGCCGATTCACTGGCAAAGACCTCACTTTCCGGCCCTGTTCTTCCCATTCTACCAGTGACTGCACACATCACGGCGGCTAGATTTCGGATGCGATCAATTAGAAAAGCCTTATCAAACCCAGTTCTGACTGCTTCTCCAGATTATAAGCACCTGATATTTCCCTGGCGTAGCGAATCCTGTAACACGAAAGATGCTTGAGGTCTCTCTCACCAAATTACGTTGCCGTATACCCTCCCTAAATTTCTACTTACACAGGTCGGGTTTGGTTCCCTCCCCCCCTCTGCCCATTTTGTAATGAGGAAGAGACGATACACCACTTTCTTCTATCTTGTCGCCGCTTTACTGCGGCAAGAAAACGATTGTTGGAAATACCTTTTCGAAGGCTTGGCCTGGACTTAACAGAACCTAATATTCTTTCGTTCGGGGCGTCCACTTTGGGATTCAGCCACAGGGATGCTTGCTTCGCCGTCCAAACGTTCCTTACAGACTCCAAACGAATACCCTGCTAAATTCTATCCTTTTTTTATTTTTTGGTTTTGTACTTTCAAATTACTGATTACTCATTCGATATGACTTTCTTGATTTACTTTAACATATAACTCTACGCTGTTCAATACTAATTTCATAGATATTCGGAAATGTATCCTCAATATTAATTTGGAATAATCCACCCATTTCTTGGCCAATCCCCCTCCGTGGGTAGGAGCCACAGGCGTGATAGGCTACAACAACAACAACAACGACCGCCATGTCTCCTGCGTTACACTAGTCGTCAGGATTTAACGTGCCCTACATCTCGACAGCATCCAAGAAAGCCATCTACATTCCGAAGTACTCGGGAACACCCGAGGACGTCTTCTTTGACAAGTGGCTCCTGCTCTTTGAGGTGAAGACTGCGGCCGCTGCATGGACAGAGCGAGACAAGCTGTGCAATTTCTCCGATTACCTTGAAGGTGAGGCCTTCCAATGGAACCTTACCGAGGCTTTTGACACTGACGCATCTTGGGAGACCCTCACTCAATGACGCAACGCTTTACAAGCACCGTCGCGGATCCTTTCCATCAGTTCATTTATTGTCAGCTAAAACCGGGCCAGAGCCTGAAGGACTAGTACAATGAACAAACGTCTCTGGGACGTCTTGCCGACCTAAAGGACGCGCACCTTATATCAGGGCTCATCGACGGCCTTCCCGCCGATATGGAGATGGCTCTTGCTGGGCTTAACCCGTCTACACCAGCGATGTGGCTTTCAGCTGCGCAACGAGTAGAGTCAACTATGCAGCGAGTTAAATCACAGTGCGTTCTACCAGAGCGAAACACGCAGATCAACGCAGCAATCGGCAGCGCCCCTCAGCGTCCACCTAATACGCGGATACGAGCACCCGCGTCCGAATGCAGACACTGCGCAATGCATGGTTTGCCCCGACAGACGCACTGGCACAATGAATGTCCACGACGCGCAAGCATTTCCGCCCTCGCTACCAACCAGGGAAACGAGGAGGGCGACCCAAAGCTCTGTTAATTCAATTTGATGCACTCATTAACGGGCACCCTGTCAGCGCTACTCTTGATACGGGAGCCACGATTACCTGTATCAGCGAAGCAGTGTTGGCGGCTCTTCACCTACAAATAATGAGAGATTCACGCATCAATGTTCAACAAGTTACATCATCTACCAAAACTTTGGGTCGCGTCAATCTAAAGATACAGATCGGAAAAATCACAAAGGAAATTCAGGCACATGTTCTACAAGGCATGAAGAGCAACCTACTTCTTGGCTTGGACAGTGCCTGCCTCTTTAACTTGTCTCTGTATCTTGATACCCTGACTCTACGCCAAGGGAGTGAGTCGTGACATCCTCCACCCTCGCCCACAAAACCATTCCACGGCTAACATGGACTCTTGTTTACAGGAAGTTGAAGTTCGTGATTTTGTGCATCTGAATGAAACTCAGAGGATGGCATTGAAGCAGCTTGTCCATAAGTACGAGGACATTTTTTCCAAATCACAGACTGACATTGGGTGCATCGCTAGCGAAACGCATTACATTCCTCTCACCAACAATGTTCCCATCCACAGGGCTCCCTATCGATGCTCAGAAGCCGATAGCGTCGAAATGGACAAACAAATCAACGACCTTCTCACGCAAGGCGTTATAAGACTGTCTACGTCAGCGTACGCTGCGCCGGCACTTCTGGCCGAGAAGAAAGGAGAAGGACGCACGCGTTTCTACATAGATTACCGCAAGCTAAACGCAGTGACGGTCCCCGACTATCAAACCATCCCTCGCATCGACGACATTCTTGACTCTCTCGGGAAATCGACGTATTTTTCGGCATTGGACATAACGTCAGGTTACTGGCACGTGAGAATGCATCCGGGAGACATCCCGAAAACGGCCTTTGTCACACGTACCGGTCACTACGAATGGCTTGTCATGCCTTTTGGTCTCCGGAACGCTCCAGTTACTTTTGAACGGGCTGTCAAGTCCATCATGACTAAACACCATTTGGCGCACGTCACGAACTACTTCGATGACATTGTCGTCTATTCTGACCCGTTCCCAGACCATTTGAAGCATCTAGATGCGGTTCTAAACGCTTTTAGAAGCGAATGCGTTAAACTGAAATTGAAGAAATGTCAGTTCGCACAAACTTCCGTTGAGTACCTCGGACACAGAGTTTCAAATGACACAGTCACTCCGAAACAAAGCAACGTGGAGGCAATCCTGCGGTTTCCCACGCCAACACGCCCTAAAGAGTTACAGCGTTTTCTCGGCACCGTCAATGTTTACCGTCAATACATCGCCCGCTTCAGTGAAATCGCTCATCCATTGACACGCCTACTCAGCAAAGATGCCACCTGGAACTGGGACCCTGACTGTGAACTGGCTTTCACTCAGCTTAAAAAATGTGTAACGGAAGAACCCATCCTTGCCATCTACGATGCCACCAAACCTTGTGTGCTCTACTGCGATGCATCCAACAAAGGTATCGGCACCGTCTTGAAGCAGGCTGATGATGAAGGTCGAGAGCATCCAGTTGCATACCATTCTCGCAAGCTGCTCAAGCATGAAATCAATTACGCGATCACAGAACTTGAATGTTTAGCAATTATTGATGCCATAGATAAATGGCATTGTTATCTACACGGAAAACCTTTCACTGTGATCATCGATCACGCGGCGTTGCAATGGCTTAAGAACATCAAAAATCCTCGAGGCCGTCTGTTCCGATGGTCCTTAAAGCTCTCCATGTACGACGTAAACATCAAGCATCAAAAGGGCATTAACAACATCGAAGCCGATGCACTGTCTAGAAACCCTATTATTCAACTCCTATCTGCTGAACAACTGCGAGAGCACCACCACGACAAACCGCCTTGCAAGCATACCATTGAGGAAGGAATGACCATAGTGACACGCAGAGGGATACGAAAAGTCTACGTTCCTTTTGCTCTCCGGTCTTCTCTTCTTCGGAAGGCTCATGACGCTTTCGGTCATGTCGGAGTAAAGAAGACATTGCGACTTCTCTCTCCACAATATTATTGGCCTGACATCGTCACCGACGTTTCCGAATACGTTCGACACTGCGATATTGCCAGCGCTGCAAGAAGACGAAAATCAAACGTTTTGGTGCCTTAGAGTCATTACCACCCTGCGGAGCAACCATTTGATCTTCTGGCCATGGACACTATCGGAGGTTTTGCCAACTACGGGTCCTCCAAAAGATTCATTCACTTGGCCGTTGACCACGCCACCCGTTATGTGTGGGCTTTTGCACACAGAAATGAGACCTGCGACGCCTACATTACCTGCCTGAAGAGTATTTTCATTGCTGGAAAGCCTCGGAAGTTCCTTTCCGACCGCGGCACAGGATTCACCGCTGGCAAATTCAAGCAATTCCTCAAACATAACGACATTCATCAGCTGTATACAAGCTCACAACGCCCACAGTGTAATGGCTTAAATGAGCGCACTAATCAGTCCATCGTCACTCGCCTTCGCTGCAAGATCAACGACGAACCCCGAAAACCATGGACGCGTCTCCTCTCTGACGTTGTCGACGAGTACAACAAGACACCCCACGAGGTTCACGGGCTACCCACCCTGCTTTCTTCTGTACTGGCACACCATCCTACCCTCAGCTCCTCTCCAACGTTACCGAGAACCTGCAGGAAGCTCGCGCTAAATGCGGTCCGCAATTCCCTGGCATATCACGAGAAGAACAAGCTCATATATGACAAGAAATTTCTTCCCTCCGAGCTTCAAGTGGGAGACTGTGTTCTATACGAGACACCCAGGCACCCCAACCGCGGTAAATTCAGTGCAATAATGGAAGGACCGTATACGATCATACGCAAAATCTCAGCTGTCAACTACGAGATCGACCGCAGCGTGGCCCCACTCGGTCGCCAGACTGACATCGTACATGTGGGGAGAATTAAGACGATATCATCCGCCCCTACACCTACTACTCTCTCGGGGGGAGGGAGAAGCGTGTGACGAACCACACAGGGACGGTGCGGTGCAGTAGTGTTGAAGGTGGAAGAAGTTCGGAATAAACAGAGCTTCGCACGACCGCCATGTCTCCTGCGTTACATATATATATCAGTCAAGTGAAGAATAAAAGAAGCCGGCACAGAAGTAGTTCAAAAAATAGAAGCACGTAGGAAAAACATAACAGGACTTTACTGACGTTTCGGCCGGGGTCCGGCCTTCATCAAGAGTGCGTTTACAAGCATACAGAGCTCAATTTTATACCTTTTTGCCATAAGGGTGAAAAGGGACAAGAAAAAAATACAAAGTAATAAAAGAAGAAAATACAAAGTAAAAAAGAATACAAGTAACACGTAAATGAAAACTTGCGCGTGCACAGCGTGGAATTATTTTAAAAAACACATATTATATGGCATGTTTATGAAGGGATATGCATATTTACGCAGCATTATTTCGGAATTCTATTGATGTTTATTACTTAATCTTGTCATTAAATCTTTCATTTATTTTATATTTTATTTCATTTTTTCACACACTCATAGAATTTGTATAAAATACGCCTGCCTAGAAACACAAAGAATACCACATGTGCAAAGAATGCAATGGATCGCAGTTCGTTCAACTCAGAGGTTAGTGGAGGTCACAGTGCAGGAGTCCGATAGGGCCAGGTGAGGGAGTATTAAGCGTCTTTGCGGTCAAATACTCTCCTGGCAGCAGCGACCCCTCGCATCCCTTTCGTTAATATGTTTTCATAATGCCACTTTATGTACGCGCAGCTTTGTACCCTTTTATAGCACCACTGTACATGCCCGTCGTTTTTGATGTACCTTGACATGAGCCATTAGACGTGTTTACACTCACGACGCCACTAAATCTTTTCAGTGACGCCCGCATGCTTTTTGTTATTATGTTTTCGATAATCCCACTCCATGCACGCGTAACCTTGTAACCCTGTATAGCACCACTGTACATGCCCATCGTTTTGATGACTTTGACATGAGTCATTGTACGTGTTGACATCCATTACGACACTAAATCTGTGCACGCCTGTGGTCATAGGCTACTCACGATTTACGAGCTTGTTTTCACAGCCTTGTTGTATTCACGCTTTTTTTAATAATTCCACGTTGTGCACGCGCAAGTTTCTATTTAAGTGTTCGTTGGATTCTTTTTTTACTTTGTATTTTCTTCTTTTTTTACTTTGTATTTTTTTCTTGTCTCTTTTCACCCTTACGGCAAAAAGGTATAAATTGAGCTCTGTATTGCTTGTAAACGCACTCTTGATGAAGGCCGGACCCGGGCCGAAACGTCAGTAAAGTCCTGTTATGTTTTTCCTACATGCTTCTATTTTTTTATCTATTTTTGAACTATATATATATATATATATTGCGCTGAACCTGTTGAGAAGTTATCTGAGTGATAGATCCCAATACGTACGACCAAATAACATCTCCGATACACAAACAATAGTGCATGATCTCCCGCATGGATCAATACTAGGGCCTTTATTATTCATTACATATATCAATGACCTAGCCCATATATATAATTCTCCAGATCTGGTAATGTACGCTGACGACACAAATCTTTTCTTTTTTTCCCGCTCATTACCCACCCTCTAAAGTATGGTTAACACTTACTCAGTGAAGCTTCGTGATTGGTTAAACGCAAATAAGCTTAGTTTAAATATAAATAAAACAAAACATATTCTCTTCTAGCCGATCAACACCGTGGAACGTGCTTCTATACAGATTCACGGTAATGCAAGAATCATTCAGGTTTCTCCTCAAAAGTTTCTCGGCGTGTGGTTTAATGAAAGTCTTTTTTGGTCTGTATATATCTCAAAACTTGCTTCTGAACTGAGCAAAATTGTTCGTCTGCTTTTTGTGATTTCTAAACTCTTGCCTGTTTGGTTAAAGGTGTCAATGTATAACGAACTGTTTTTCTCAAAACTGACGCATTGTAATCTTGTAAGGGGTACGACTACGTCTTCAAATCACCATAAACTACTACTGCTACAAAAAAGAGCCTTGCGTGCTATTGAGGGCTATTACGGTGCACCACAAGAATTCCGTACACAACCCTCGTTTGTTGAACATTGCATACTACGAGCTCACCAAGTGTATTATCTACGGCTGTTGCAATACATTCATCGAAACCGTTTGTACTCTGTTACTCACAGGATTATGAATTACAACCTTCGCGAGGTAAAACTACGAGTTCCGCGAACGCGCACGAATTATGGTATAAAAAAGGTAAAACTTTCAAGTACCCCAAAGCCATCAACAAATTTTCCTTTACTGATGATTTCTTTTTATCGGAAAATGTGTTCAAGAAAAACACGAAACAACGTTTGATTGAAGGCGAAATTCAAATGTAAGAAAATGTAATCCACCCTATGTATATGTATATGTATATGTTTTTCTCTATCTATCTGTGTGCGGACAAGTACTGTAGTCGCATCTTTCGTGTCTTAATTCACCAGTCATGTATGCATTGTATTTGCACGTGTATGAATTTGTATGCTTCAGTATTACCTTGCACATGTTTGCCTTTTTCCCTAATTAAGTTCCACTGTGCGCATTGTAGCTTGCATGGGAGTAATATAATATTGGTTTGGTCAGTGAATCTAATAACTTTCACACAAACACACACAATCAGATCATGAGAAGGGAGGCAAAGGCTACGTGATGGCCTCAAAACCAAAACAACCGGGGGCGTTCTTACGGCATTCTTGACCGTCTCCATCCAAGTTCTGGTCTGGAGGAAAACCAGGACAAAAAAAAAGCATATCACCAGTACTGGCTGTCAGTAATTAGTTTAGGATTGTCGCTAAAAGCAAATATGCGGAGAAGGAAAACAAAACATGAGCTCCGTGTACGTCATATAAGACCGGCAGAGATATGCTGGAAGGCGCCGCCATTAAGGAGAGTGCACCAGACGTCGAGGCGTAAGTTACGAGGGAAGGAAAGCACGGCGTAGGTATTAGGCGAGGCAATATCCCCTCGACTCCAGTGCGGTCTCCTTTGGCCTCATTAGTCGCTGCTATCCAACGTGCTTTTAAGCTGCACTGCGTTTGAGCTTACGTTCAGAAAAAGGCACTGAGAATTGTACCTATGGCTTTCGCAATTATTTTTATTGTTTATTCTTGTTGCAGTGACGTGCGGCGAGTGTGAAGATTGTGTAAGTTGGTTCGACACAAGCCGAAAAATACGAATTTACGATTGCTGGTGCGTAAAGGTTGGTGCGGGGCGTGTGTTAGACGGCGCTTTGAAAAGGTGCAGTCATGGGAGATGTAGAAAGCATGGTGGAGAACATGAAAGATTTTTATGCGCGAAGTTAACAATACCACGAGGCCTGCTGCATGATGTGTTAGACGCATAATGAAGGCACTAACATTGCTTCATTAGAACAGCCCTGTATAGTTATTGAAGGTAGAGAACAGGCACAGGACGTTGGCAATGGAGTCAAACCAAGTGATGAAAGCATGCATTCCTGGGGCACAGCTAGTACTGGGTATTAAAAGAGTAATTGCAGTACCTTCGGACGTGTCTTTTGATAGCGATGTACCTAAGTGCGTCGATGATTGTGACATTACCACGCGAGAAAGTACATTTGGAACGCAATGTTACTTGCACAAGAGTGCTACTGCGATGCAAGGAAAGACGGCGTCCTAAACGATACATGCACATGTGCTTAAAATATTAACAGCCCAGGGCCACCGTATATAATCAGTCGCGAGGAGTAAGCGATGGAATCGCTATTGTGGGCGAGGACTTACGGAGTCGCCATCTATCGGAAGCGCCTCGCTTACGTAGTTTGAGGGATAACGCAGCCCGCTCCTGATAGGTTTGGCTGACGGCACTGAATAAGAACACCACGCGCGAGCACACGTGGCCATTATTGTAAGTACTCTCCAAACGAGGGAAGCTTCTTACTGTCAAAATAATATTGGGCAAACAGAAAGCACAGAATAGTTTACAGGCGCTATATATCTCTTTACCGAATACGTAAAGTGAACGCCCATTGCGCACGGGCGCCGCGATGCCATCCCCCGAACCAGCTTCTTGCGTGAAAGGTGGGCACTCGCTGAGAGCAGGCTATTTGAAATATGTTCTTATAGTGTGCTGTTTGTATAACCAAATGGAGCTCAACAGAATGAAGCCTCAATGCAGTGATCGCACGGGTTCGCAGCGACTGACTGCGCGTCTGCACGCATGTCCGCGCGCAATGTTTCGCTTTCGCCGCGAGCGCGTTTTCGAAAGCATGGAAAGCATGGAACGTTATGGAGCACTGTTGGCTCCGTACCTTTCCATGCTTTTCTATGTGTACTCCGCTTGTGTCGAAGCCTTTATTGCCGCACGTGGGCATTAAATGTGCAGCAGAACTATCAAAAGCAGACAATATGTGCTGGAAAATTTAGCATAAGGTATTTTTTTTTTTTACGTGAGGGGGTCTTTTTCTTAGACTACGTACCTCTTGCCAATGTTTTATGAAAAGAATGGGGCATTGCAGCTCGCGTTTATCTTGCCGACACTGCATCTTTGCCAAGGACTTTTTATGCTTCTTTTTTATTGTAGCTGAAATCGTCGAACCAGACAATATACGAATACTGTTAACCAGGGTAACCAGCACTGCACGCAACTACAGTACGAGAGTAGCCCATGCATAAATATCGTTGTCTGAAGCACGGCCGCTGGATAAAAAAAAAAAAAAAAAATGTGCGGCAGGCTCGACGCGGCAGGCCGCACCTTTTTTTTATCCAGCGACCGTGTCTGATGCTTCGTTCTCCCTTATTTAAGGGGCTGGCCGAACACGATGAGAAAAATTCTCTCGAGTTCCACTTTCATTTGTATTAAATAGATGGAATTCCCGCGTTCCCGTATGTTGCAAACTTCGGAAGTATGTTGCACTGTGTTTCTGCATGTTGCAAACTCAGTGACTCACAGCGTAAGTCCACCTGACCAGTACGAAAATTGTGGGCATGTGCTGCTTCATTCGCAACTGACAATAAACAAGCTTACGTGTTTCGAGTGTTTTTTTTTCGCCAATTCAGGACTCTTAGTCACCTGGAGACATAATAAAAATATCTTTAGTCATGTTAGAGTACCTGTACACAAGAATTCCGCCCCGACAGCGGTAACGATACGCCCAAAACCAGCGAGGGAGCAGCACGGCCAGCCCCACCAGCCGCTAGCGCAGCGGACATATTGCTCACTACGTAATGACGATGATATTAGTTTTGATTTAGACAACGCCATCTCTAGGTCGTATACTTCAGTTCACGACGCCACCACTACTCTTATTTCCGTTTCACTGTGGAAGGTACTGTTTCCCTTCTGTACGTATCATACCAGGTGTTCAAAATTAAGTTTTACGAATTTTTAAAATTTTCCTGTGGCAGGTAGCACAATTATTATCGTTGAGCAGGGTTATTCGAAGAGGCGGACATTAGTAGCACGAGAAATCGAAACACAAATCTAACCAATTTACAAAAATTTACTAATGAACTTCCTACTTAATTACTTTACTACACATATTGCAATTTACGAATTGTAGCTGGTGAGTTTGGAAGACGCATCTACTTGAAATGAATTTTCAGGATCACACCAGTTTCGAGATATTATTTTCCAAAGTGTGGGACGAAATACATGGGCGTACCAGTTACTTTTGTGCTTCAATATATAAAACAGCATTTTGGTAAAAAAGTAAGTGGAACAACAGTGCATTTTTATGGCGAGTTTGAGGGCGCTTATCTCCAAACTGGTGTCATTCTGGAAACTCATTCCAAGTGTCGCCTGACAAGCCCACCGGCTAAAATTCGTAAATTGCAATATGTGTCGTGAAGTAATTAACAATGAAGTTAATCAGTGAGCTTTTGTTAATTAGTTGAATATAGTGTTTCGATTTCTCGTGATACTAATGTCCGCCTCATCGAATAAACCAGCTCAATGATAAGAATTATGCTACCTGCCCCAGGCCATTTCTAAAAATTTCGTAAAACATAAAAATGAAAACGCAGTAGGTGTTCTGTGGTTCGATGCTGTCATAGTTTCTCCAGTTCAGTAGGGTTTCGCCAGCACAGTTACCATTCCCCTTCAGCGTTCGTTCGAACCCTTGCCTGTTCCGTTTGGGCGCTCGAGCCTTCGTGCGGAAGCAGTGGCGGCTGCCGTCCAGCGTGACTTGACATCGGGGCAATGCTCATTCGATGGTCACGCTGCTGAACTACGGTTGTGGCACTGTCTATGATGAGTGGTACTACTGTTGTCTCTGTGGAGCGACCGGTCATTCCAAATGCTCAGTTTCCAGCGCAAATTTCGAGAAGAACGAGGTGAGGTGGACTTTCAGCATTGCTCTCGTGAATCGTAGTTCGATTGAACGTCACCGATGTAGCTTTCGTGCGCACACTTGGTGCCTTAACGGAAGGAACAGGCAAATAGCAAGGAGCATGACGCCGAACAGCTAGCTTCGGCAAGCCAGCCTCCTATGATGCCTCCACACGACATTCTCGCCAGAGCTAATCTGTGCAATGAGTATTCAGGAGGAGGCCAAGCATGGTAATTGAACTTTTCCAAACACTAGCTACATTTTCCCGACCTCAGTCCCTCACATTCGTTTTTCAGAATGCTGTACAGAGCAACGAACCTGCGATGCGAAGTAACCGTATTGGGGTAGCAAATTGTAGCACATTGTGTGTAAATTTAAGATTTCCTTTTTAAAGACGATAGTCTTTCTTGGGGAACTTAAACGCTGAAAATTCGGTCTGTCTGTCTGTCTGTCTGTCTGTCACCCGATTCAGCCACCCGGCCAAAGTTGGACCACTTGATTACCGCCCACACTACTTAAACTGGTACGGCTGTTCATACTTGTGAACGTTATCGATCACAAAGTAAATATTACGCATATCTGAGGCGCAACATCACTAGGTAAGTATTAGGAGGTGTGTTCCTTTAATAGAAAATACATAGATACGTAACTCTAAAGACCCTAGTTTCTTAAGCTGCGCTGAAAATGCCATGCTATGCGCGCCGACGAACGACGTTCCCCGACTGCGCGCCGACGAGCGCCCTCTGCCATGGAGGAAGGAAACCCTCTGCACAAGCTCATGTTTCCCGATGTATTGCCAGATGGCGTCCATGTCTCACGCAGCGCCTCCTCAATTTTATCAATGCCAGCCAGATGCGGCCAATTCAACATAAAGGAAGCGCTGTCTGAGGCAGGGCAAAACATAAATGGCCGCTTGATGAAATAATGCGGTAAAATGAAATCTGTTCAAACAAACCTCCATTGCATTTATCATGCCAGGACGGAAATGGTACGAGAACAGCATCACGGGTGATTGCGGATCAGACCAGCACTCATGTAGTACGGCCGGCAGAAGACTATCGTCTTTCGACGACATTTGCAGCGAAGCACGCAGATACGCGGCAATTTTTTTTTTCATTTTCCATGCATTTTCTCTTGTGTCATTGGCTCGCGCCAACCGGTGCTCACAATATGTCACCCAGATTATCCAATCGATGGATAAAAGATATGAAATAAATAGAATCGGAAGAAAATACAGTTTAGGAATGTAGACTGCTGGGCTAGTTTGTGTTGCACGTTGATCATTGTGCTGATCAGCAGAGAAATTGTCGGGAAAAGAAAAGATGGGCTGACAGTTTCGGTCCTGTCCGCCTTGCCTCCCTTATATCGATAATTTGTTCCCCTCCGCAAACTGATGAATATGGGACAATATAATTCTTCGAGAACGATGTCCTAGCCCGCAATGAACGGATGTTATTGTGCACACAACCGGTCGTCTCTTCGTTCACACCGAACGTGCGTGATACATAATTTGAACGAACAAGAATGCTTAACATGTCAGCGCACAACTGCTGTGCACGTGTTGTCGTTTTTCGCGCCCTTGTATTTTGGGCGCAAACACGGGCAAACATTGACAGTGGCACATGGACGATGTTCAAGACACCTGAGAGAGAGCCATGGTGATTTCGCCCCTTTCCGTGGGAACGTTTCTCTATTTCTTACTGTTGAATGTCTTGATCATTTCGTTCTCCTTCATTTGCACTCTCTTAATCTCCCAAGAGTTTCAACAGTTCACCGACAACAGCGCCTGACCTCTATTCACGTTGTTCATGCTAGCTGGTACAACAACAGCCCTAATATTTTTTTAGATGCGAAGCAGCTTATGGTCGGAGCTATGTCACTCCCTCCCTCCATCCATCCGCCGTGCGGCGTCCACACCCGCACTGCGCATGCGTATCCTCCTCCCCCTCCTCTCCTTGTCTCATCTCCTCTCCTCTCGGCATTCCTCCTCTCCTCTCCGACGCTCCTCTCCTCTCTGGATTGCGCAACGAATGGCAACACCTGCGGCTTCGCGCGCGATAATAGACAGTTTTAGTAAAGCGTACGCTATACGCTATAGTACAGCGTACGCTAAACAGCGCACGTTTATTACAGTTTTAGTTGGCCTGCGAGATCTTCAGATCTCAGAGGCCATATGCCATCGTCGACTTCATCGACAGGTGGCGCTGACATATCTCGAAGTTTTCCCTCGTTAGGCTTCGCGTCGTTCGAAACGAGAAGCGATCTCGTTTCGAACGACGCGAAACGAGATCGCGATAACACACTGTTGTCGAAGCGTCCCGAGACTAAGTGAAAGCCGTTTACGCAGTCATTTGCTACGAACGAAGCGAATTCTACAAAAGCCACGCCAAATTCAACTCGAAGCGGGCAGCGGGGACCGCCTCCATGTTTTACGTAAACTACGCAAACCACGCAAAGACGGTAACGCTAAATCTGAGAAATAGCGTGCGTACGCTATACGCTAACGGTCGGATAGCATTCTGCGCATCCGCAGTGATGACCCGCTATTTTATAGCGTACGCAATGGCATAGCGTACGCTAAACTGAAACTGTCGAATGCGAAGCAGCTTAGGTTAGAGGCGTGACGGTAGGCGTTGCATACTCCGCTGGGGGGCGCCACTGTAGCTCGCGGTATAGTGACGCGCGCGTGCGCTCCGCTCCTCTAATTCTCCTCCCGCAGCGTCGCGATGAGTGCCATGGACAGCGCCAGCGTCAACGCCAGTGTCAGTGCCGTGGACAGCGCCGCGGAGAAGAGGGCTCGAGCCGCTGCCACGAAACGGCAGCGGCGACAGGCCGATCCCGAACTTCGGGCTCGCGAAGCCGGTAGCTACGTAACTCAACCTAACGGAAACGACGAACTGAAAAGTAATGGTAACTTCAGTCGAATCCATGGCTTCTTCGCATACTACTCAGGGTTCCCCTACGAGAAGATGGTCTAATTTTTTTAGGGCTTCTGTTATTATCTTATTCTATTTTTGCGTTCTTTCTTCGCGAAACCGCGCCTGTGTTGTGACCGCACTATTGGAGTGAGCTCTACCACTGGAAAAGCTGGCGCCACTATCGGCTTAACGTGTATGAGGGATCACGTGGACACAGCGACCGCATCGTCTGCTTCGGAAGCGCCGAAGTGAGCTGAAAACGAAAGTTTAGTCCCACCTGCGCTACGGTTCTGATTAGGTGGAGATGTTGTGCCGCTTCGGATGTCTGCTTGAAAATACTTGAAGCACCGTAATAGGTCGTGCCTCCCTTTGAAGGCGTCCGACATGGTAGAGTATTGCTCGGTACCGCAGTGCCGGATGCGAACGCAACGGAGCCCGGTGTCACCTTCACACTTACCCGCAGGCCAAGGAGCTGCGTGTAGCTTGGACTGCGAAACTTAGAACCAGCAAGGAGCCATCGGCTACAACTCGGGCGTATAGCAAGTACTTCCGCGAGGAAGATTTCCGCTAAGGCGTTGGGGTTGCTATGTTCGGTGAGCGGCCGAAAGCCCGAACTAAGAAGCTCGCCTGCGCGCGCTTCGTGGTTAATGTCAGGAAGATTTGGTCAATGAACTAGTTGATGCTAGATACTGGCACCAGAATGGAGAAGGAACGGTAATAAACACATTAAAAAAAAGCATGGCATATGCTACATGTTTGTGTTCGCACCGAACAATGAATGTACCAGATTAACAAAAACAAGCAGCGGGGAATTCCTCGCTGAGAAGACCGATAAACATACCGTGCAACGCTACTTGAGAAATAACGATATTGAAACGTCCAAGAATTTAAAAGAAAAAAGTTATTGAATTGTCGCGATGGCACATCACGAGTCACCGTATAGCGTCGAAGTCCCTAGTTATAACGAAATTATTTTTGAACAGCTCTGATAGCGTCCACACAACGATGGTTCCTTGTGTACTCTCAAATGTTCATATGCTGCGGCCTAAAGCTCACGCACGGCGCGAACTCGCTCACAGTGAAAGCGAAACATTGTGGGCAGACATGCTTGCAGACGTGCAGTCGGTCGCTGCGGACCCGTGCGAACGCTGCATTGAGGCTTCATTCTGCTATGCTCCATTTGGTTATACAGACAGCAGACTATAAGAACACATTTCGCATAGTCTGCTCTCAGCGATGCCTACCATTCACGCAAGAAGCTGATTCGGGGGACTCCATCGCGTCGACCGCGCACCATGGGCATTCACTGTACGTATTCGGTAAATGGATAGCGCCTGTAAACTTTTCTGTGCTTTCTGTTTGCCCTATATTATTTTGACAGTCAGAAGCTCCCTCGTTGGAGAGTACTTACAAAAATGGCCAGGAGGGCTCCCACGCGGTGTTTTATTGCGATAGCAATTATATGGACACTCCAAAGCAGATTTCTGCCATCGTCGTCGCCGTCGCCGTGAGGTTCCGTATGACGTCAATGGCGATGAAATCGTCGCCGTGCTCCGGACGCTGTATGTGCGAGTGTAAGGGCGCGAGGGACGCGCGCTTTCACGGGGAGCGAACGCACGTCGGAGAGCAAACGCGCGTATTGCGCCGTGCTCCCTGAAGGGCTGCAGAATTAAGCGTCTCTTTCCTCCTTTCCTTATATAGAGAGCAAACGCAACTTTTTTTATTGAGCGCCGACAGCCAAACCTATCAGGAGCGGGCCGCGTTATCCCTCAAACTACGTAAGCGAGCCGCTTCCGACAGATGGCGACTCAGTAAGTCATCGCCCGAAATAGCGGTTCCATCGCTTACTCCTTGTGACTGATTATATACGGTGGCCCTGGGCTGTTAATATTTTAAGCACATGTGCATGTATCGTTTAGGACGCCGCCTTTCCGTGCAACGCAGTAGCACTCTTGTGCAACTAACACTGCGTTCCGAATGTACTTTCTCGCGTGGTAATGTCACAATCATCGACGCAGTTTGGTACATCGCTATCAAAAGACACGTCCGAAAGTACTACAATTACTCTTTTAATACCCAGTACTAGTTGTACCCCAGGAATGCATGCTTTCATCACTTGGTTTGACTCCATTGCCAACGTCCTGTGCCTGTTCTCTACCTTCAATAACTATACAGGGCTGTTCTAATGAAGCAATGTTAGTGCCTTCATTATGCGTCTAACACAGTACAGCATGCAGCAGGCCTCGTGGTCTTCTTAACTTGGCGCATAAAACTCTCTTTCATGCTCTCAACCATGCTTTCGACATCTCCCATAACTGCACCTTTTCGAAGCGCAGTCTAACACACACCCCGCACTAACCTTTACGCACCAGCAATTGTAAATTCGGATTTTTCGGTTTGTGTCGAACCAACTTAACACAATATTCACACTCGCCAGACGTCACTGCAAGAAGAATAAACTATATAATTATTGCGAAAGCCCTAGCTGCGATTGTGAGTACCTTTTTCCGAACCTAAGCAAAACGCAGTGCAGTTCAAAAGCACGTTGGATGGAAGCGTCTAATGAGGCCAAAGGAGACCGCACTGGAGTTGAGGGGATATTGCCTCGCCTAATACCTCGCCCTGCTTTCTTTCCATCGTAACTCCCGCCTCGACGTCTGGCGCACGCTAGTTAATGGCGGCGCCTTCTAGTATGTTTCTGTCGGTCTTATATGACGTACACGGAGCTGATGTTTTGTTTTCTTTTTCCGCCCATTTGCTTTTAGCGACAATCCTAAACTAATTACTGACAGCCTATACTGGTGATAGGCTTTTTTTCCTAGTTTTCTTTCAGACCAGAACATGGATGGAGACAGCCGAGAAAGCCATAAGTACACCCCCGGTTGTTTTGGTTTTGAGGCCGTCACATACCCTTTGCCTCCCTTCCGCATGATCTGATTGTGTGTGTTTATGTGAGAGTTATTAGATTCACTGACCGACCCATATTCTATTACTCCCATTTGCTTCGCGGCAGCGGTGAAGACTAAATGAAGGAAAGAAGACTCCTTTGCTGAGACGATTCCTTGGCTTCAGTGCGCCACGAATTCGTTTCTGTGGAGCGTGCAGTAGCGGTCTAAAAGTTATGTTCGCTTTTCTGGTATACTGTTATTTCGCTGTTATTATGCTAATGACGTATTGGTCAAAAATTCCGCGAGTTGAAAAATGACATATGTTCTTCCTTGGTGAAGAGAGTCTCACTAAATCACAACTGAATTCAAGAATGTTGTGTAGTTACTAGATTAGACAATTGAAAACCAGGCGTATCATCGAAATAAGGTTGCACATTATCTACGTTGTATCAAGACATGTCGAACTGTAGGCACACTGCTCATTGTTAGGCGTCACCGCCAACGGCTATTGAAAGGTGTGACCAAGTGGCCATTCTGACGTTTCTTGGGACATTGCCTCTGAGATTGGGCGGCGCGCAATGTCGGAGGCGATGGTTATTAGAAGGACAGGGCGACTTCGTTGGCGCGGTGCTTGTTATGGCAGCAAATAGCGTGTCCGTGGTCATAACGACATGTTTCCTCGAACTGCGATACTCAGACGCGTTTATTCGGAGTGCTAATCTCAAGGGAAATTTCATGTTTACAGAAAGCAACTTCTACGAAGTCCAACAGTTGGCAATTGCAAGAGGTTTCAAATTCATCGGGACACGCGTTCCTCAAACTATAATCAACGTAGGGACAAGGCAGAAATTTATTATAGAACTTAGGTGCAGCATCATGCGCAACGCATTGTCGCTATCAGGTTGACAGCCGAAGAATTCAAGCGACTGCCGCCCGGGTGTTGAGGAAAAGCGTTAATAGACGACTGCTGTTGCTCTGCACGTTCACAAGATAATGTGGAGCTCGTGCATAAGTCACCGAAGTGCCTGAAGTGCTTTAAACATGCAAAGCATATCATGTTTACGGAGATTCACGAGCCGAAAGCAGAATATAACAAGGCTGGAAATGTATAATTGATGACTAACCACGCTTTTTAAACAGACTAGTATTCACATGTAGTGTGGAGAGGCCAGGTGCTGTATTCTTGGGGGAACCCGAATGATCATCAGTCATGTATGCTCCTCACAGAAACGAACGACCTTTCAAACTAGATTAAGTGTTCCTGTCTACGTTAAGGTGCTTCTTTCAGAATAGGAAATGTTATTGTCGAAGAAGCAGGAGCGACGACTGATGCCAAGGTTCGCGCCCGCAGCGAAGCAGTTTGTATGTAGTTGATTTCCTGTTTCGGATGACGTTTTGACAATCGTCACAGAGGCGGTAGCCCTACATCTCACGCTCACCTTTGTTCGACCAATGTGCTTCACCTTATTACAGGATTGTACTGAGGTGAACCATATCCAAAGCACATTCATCACTTTGACACGTGCCGTCGTACCCTCAGAAAATATGGGCTGTTGCTTTGCAAAACAGAGTAGTTCGTCATGTGCGCAACCTCCCGCTTGGTGGATGGTCAAGGACACATACTTTGGAATGCGAACCTTTTTAATGCCACAAACAATTTTTAACGATGAATATCTACAATGGTACAGCAGCGTGCAAGACGCCGTTGCATCGCTGTCATCACCACGCCACATGCGTGTTTGCTTGTTCCAAATTTTTATCAAATAATTAACGCTTGTTAATGGCAGCCCTCGCAATGCTATGGGGGTGTACTTGCTGGCCTAAGTCACGGTTTTAACATCCGAGTGCCGTCATGCAGCCGTTGGCATTCGAATTTACTTTCATCAAATTCGTGCAGATTACGCCCGGTCTCTCGAACAAAACACGCGCTATCGAGTGGAACAGAAACGTACCTCAGGTAACTCTACGATGAGCCCATTTGTCATAAGAGCAATTTCAACGAAAGTACCGAAGTTTTAGCTGACTTTCTTCAACGAACTAGCAGAATGCCGAGTTTGCGCCGTTGCTTCTCTGATATCCGTGCCGGCAAAAGACTTTGCGCCTGGAGCGTTGCTGTGAGCACTGTTGCACGCCATAGCACATTAGGTTTCGCAGTTTGGACGCGAAATTATTTCAGTTTACGTCAAGATCCTCGGTTTTCGGTAGAAATATTAACGATCCGGAACGAAAAAAAACAAAGAGCGCGGCAGGACTCTGTATTATGACACTGCCGCCACCAACGCTTTAAAACCGTTGGCCACTGCTGCCAGTTTACTAGCTCTATATGGCTGCTGCTGCTAATCTCAAGTTACGCCCGTGCCGCCGCTAGACGCGTGGTCGTCGGGGCTGGAGTTAACATCGGCAGAGTGCCTATAGTGTCCGACATGTGATCAATGAAAAGTTCAGAGTAATTCCTTTGTTTTCCATCCTGATAAGGCTGATAATTGACCTGAGAGCCAATTGTTTGTCGAAGAAATTCACAATGTCACAGCTGCATGTACGGAGAACGCTAAGCAGGAGTGAACCATCGAAAGCTAAACCGAAAATTTTCGACACAAGACTCTAACAAGAAATCGAACGAAAGGTCCCCTTCAAATTAATGCGTTACACAAACATACATAAAAAAGGAGACTTTTGAGTACATAATCACGAAATCTTGTTCAAATACTGTAACCGTATGGTGGAATGCCGAACACGGCGACCGCATTTCGACGGGCGCGAAATGCGAAAACACCCGTGTACTTAGATTTAGGTGCAAGTTAAAGAACTTCAGGTGGTAAAATTATTCCGGAGTATCCCACTCCTCCATGCCTCACAATGAGGTCGTGGTTCTGGCACGTAAAACCCCGTAATTTTTTTATCTAGTATCTAGTATTCACTAGATAAAAAAATTACGGGGTTTTACGTGCCAGAACCACGGTCTCATTGTGAGGCATGGAGGAGTGGGGTACTCCAGAATAATTGAAAGCGTACTAGCGCTTTGAAAGCGCTAGTACGCTTTTTAAAAGAAACAGGACTTAGTGAAAAACTATAGAATGTGCGGAATGATGTGCTTCTTTTTCTTTTCTTTTAATTGTTCTCTTGTTTTTTAATCTTTTCTGCCCTTACCCCATCCCCCTGTGCAGAGTAGCCAACCGGACACTTACACTGGTTAACCTCTCTGCCATTCACCTCTTATTTCCCTTCCTTCCTTGATGTAAACTACTCGACGAGGCGTCCATTGCTTCTACGAGAAATCAAACTGCCCAATTGAATAATTACCATAATTACGCTGATTTCATTTTTAATTATTATTTAACGGCACATCTTTGAATCTACGAGTTATAGCCGCTGAGTTCGCAATGCGTATCCACTTGGAACGAATTCTCAGGACTGAACCAGTTTCGAGATATTCATTTTGAAAGTGCTTCAATGCATAAAACAGTGTTTTCCTCAAAAGTTAATTGCTGGCAAGTTCTTTGTTTCCGGTTTTAAAAATTGGGACAATTTTACCTATTTTCTAATAGTCGGGAACGACCAAGTTTTGCTGGGATTGGTTAAATATTAGGCACAGTATTTTGCCAGATATTGTAATAGTATTTTTTGAGGAGCTTACTGTTAATTTTGTCGCAGCCTGCTGATGACGCTGTTTGAAGGCAGTGTATTAGTTTAGGTATTCCCTCCGGCTTATTTTAACATCAGGCATAGTAATGGAGCAGAACTCCGGTAAGGGTTCGAGGTCTAACTCGGGAGTGGCAGTGAAAATAGACGAGAAGTGATTATTAAGGGCTTTTGCGCACTGGCCAGGTTTGATGCGCTCATCAGCCTCATTAATGAGTGGAATTTGGATTGTGGGGGCCTTGGTCAAAATAACACTCCAGAATTTTTGCGGGTTAGTATGCAGTATTGCGAATAAATCAGAAGAAAACCTCTAGCTTTTGCTTCGTCTAAATCTTTGAGATACTGTTTCGCGCATTGGCAGTAATGAACCCATGATTCGGGGGAGTTGTTTGTCCTAGCTGATCTGTAAAGGCGTTTTTAAAGCGAAGCTTTCTATGTCTCACTGATTCATCTGTTAGCTCCCAAAACGCACTGCAGGAAAGCCAACTTACACAATTGTACTATCTGCACATCTGCGCCCACAATTGAACAATCTGCGCTTCTGCGCACACAATCGTAGAACACATACAGTTTACATTCGCAGTTGCACCGATAAGAACTATGGTAACTGCAACGCTACGCTACCCAGGCGAACTATGCATATCTGCATTGCTTTACGCGCCTCACACAATGCATTCCCGGCCGTCAGCATAGGGTAGGCCGCGGGTGCAGCGCTCGGCAGAAGAAGAGGCTGCCGTACGCAAACGTAAAGAGCGAGCACGATCGTGCCCGTAAGGCGGATTCCATGTATCGACAACGGCATGCAGCCCATGAAAGTGTGAGTGTGTGCGTGTAATCAATGACTACATGACTTGAAATAAAATCTATGCAACTTAACGAAATGTGTATTCATTCAACTACAATGTTTAAAAAATACAATCCTTAACAAGCAATCAAATCACATATGCATCGCATCACATTGGGTTCGTTGCGCGTTCGTTGGCTTTGGACTGACTTTGATTCATTTTTGATGTGTGAAAGCTTCGCGTTGAACCATCTTTCCTTAAAAAATGGGGCTTTGGTTTTTTCCTGTTTAGCAGCGTCTTTAAGCGTTTGTTTAAGCTTTTGTAAAATTATGCAAAACATTCACCGCATGTCTGTAAGCTAACACGCCCAACGTGGCAGTTGATTTCACGCAGACGCTATGTTATTTGTTTTTAAAGTGAGTGTGCTCGTTAATACGTAATTTTGGGGGAATTTAAAGCGAGTAGTTTTCTAAATAAAGCTCAGCTGGAAGTTAAGACCCGTACTGTCATGTGTGTTCTTCGTCCGCAGGTATCTCGCGCCATTAAATTCCGCAATAAAAACGTTGATTTTTGTTTTTTATTGATAAACCTTTTATGCAGTTACACACAATTCTTGGCTTCCCTTCAGTCCACGTTGACCTATTTCCGGCACAAAGCTTTAAGTTGTTTCAGAAGTTGAAGTGCATTACATTCCCTGCGTGGCTGCTTCCTTTTTTTTTTCACCATTCCGATTATCATTGTCGTGCACTTCGTTCCTAAACTTCGCATGCCTTGCATATTTTTACGTTAGGTGTCCTTGTAAACGACGGGGTGGCACGAATGATAAAAGGTAAGTGGAACTGGTAAAAGCCCTCAAGCTCTCCAAAATCTAACGAGGGAAAGAAGGTGGTCTGGGAACGGCGCCACCCACACCTGCCTGTAGTAGGAGAAAAACTATTTTAAATATAAGCGGCCAGGATCACTCCACGTCATAATCACGGAAAGCTGAGCGGATGAACTTGCGTCGCACAAGTGTCAACCACCACTTCTATAGGTAGCTAACATGATAAATACTCTTTTGTGTGTGTGTGTGTGGGGGGGGGGGGGGGGGGCAACAGCTATTTCGAGACGTAGCCATTAGACTAGTTTTGAATGGCGCAGTTTTCCTGGGTTTTATGTCGCGACAGCTCAGAGAAAATGAAAGACAGTTAGCTCTTATATTTTGCGGTTCCGAACGGGCAAATAGCTACAGGCAGTGCAAGCGTGCTCAATACACTGACCCCATAGCAGCTTTAGGTGTCCCATTCAACGCCGCCATATGAGAGCCAAGATCGATGGTAGCCTGCTTCCAGCAATGGGCTGTGGGGGCAACGACGTCAGGGTGAGCCTTTGAACTGTTGCTGTGAGGCGCGCATTGACTGTCTTTACTTTCCACCGCTGTCGGCAGCAGCCAGGAGCTGCTTGATTAATGTTCTGTGGGTGCCTAGGCGAAATCTATCGAGAGCAAGAAACAGGTGCCGCTTGGGAAACAACGATTCCGCATTCGGCTATATAGGTTTTACCCCAAAAAGCAGTATATTACTAAATGTCGACATGAATGAACAAGGGGGTGAACTTTGCCGTGTGCTTTAGCTACAGGCTTGACCTACCGGGTTCTAATGCGACACAAAGGAATGACAAGGAAATACCCTTATGTGCTGTAGTATTGAGACAGCGAGTAGCGGGTCACTGATCGCACGGGAATGCTGCGCAGAAAGACAAGAACAGGCAAATAAAAGATGCCTGCTTCACTTTGTCGACCAACTCGGACGGAGGCTGCTTGTGTGTTTGCCGTATCACTGGGTACATCATGAGACTGTTTGCTGTGTACACTGTGTACATCACTGTACACATCGGATGCCATGTGGTAGTATATTTCAACCATCACCTATATTCGCATCGGAGGCCGTAGGCGAGGCAAACATGTCCAGCTTTCATTATTGAAGATTGCAACTCTCTCGGAAGACTACGGCGGAAATCTCAAGAGCTTTGGCAGCCGGCTCAAGGCGAATGACAGTAGAACTCCAAAGGGTCATTTTGGGCTATGGCTGGCTAGAAAATATTAGGTGGCACCTTGTGATGTCCTATGTGCAGTTGCAGCTATTACGCCCACCGGTGCACGCATGAAGGCAAGTAACCTTTATTTTCATTAAGTTGGCGGCTTGCGGTAATGTTAAGTTTGCCTGATGAGGTCAGCGTATTCGGGTCGGCACCGAATCTTCAGAACAGGCTTAAGAAATGGCAGCACCAAAGTTTTCTAATGTCGCACTGAAGGCCAATAGAATCTCTGTGTATACGTTATTGGAAGTATAAGAAGTCAATTTTTAATTGCTGATTTGCAGTATGCAGTCCTGACTGTTCAATATCGAGGTGTGGCTAGATATCTTGAAACTCTTTTAGGAGGCCGCACGAGATCACAAATATGGTTTGGTCTGTCAGAACAAAAGTATAGACATCAGTACATGAAATAAAACTTTGCAAATGCGTTCATTATCAGTGAATAATCTTAGGTGTGTTATTTCAAACTATGCAATAGACGTACCAAGAAATGAGGGCTGCTTGTTGCAGGAAGGTGTCACAAACAGGGTATCTAAAGTGAAAAATGTGAGTCACGCTTGACAGAGCTAGACTATCAGAAACTGTGGCTCGCCCGGTTGGCAGAAAAAAAAAAACACCATGACCCACTTTTTGTCACTTTACTCATTCAACGCCGCCACATTACAAAGGGAAGAACAAGTCAAAATCAATAAATTGATACATAAAAAGCAATGAAGCATGGCGAACCGGCACTTCACTAGGACAAAATATACAGCTAGCGATTCATTGTAGCACTTGGCGTTATTCTTTGATTTTTAACAAAGCCCGCATTATAAAGGATTATCGGGACGATCACGCGTGCGAATAATGGAAACATACGACATCCCCGAAAAAGGAGCAGCGTGCGTCACTACGCCGTGTATAAGCCGTTTAAACAAATCGACTGAGTATCCTTAACATCAGTTAAAAATTGCATTTTAATGTGAAAGCGTTAAGGGACCCGTGCCGCAGAAAATCCGTCGTCGGCGTCGGTGTCGGCGTAAGCATCGGCGTCTGGCGGAAATAATCATGCCGAACCAGATCATCCCGAACCACCCTGACCGGGCGGGTCCTTCAGGTGGGGCAATGCGTTAGTGAACAAAAATTGAATTTATCAAAGTAGAACCCGTCCGAAAAATCGCAAAGTACGACTTAACCACAACCTAGAGACGTGATAGCGTAGGATTGTAATTTGTATGTACGAGTGAAAAAGCTTGATAAACCGCCAGGGATCCTTGAATGCTATGACGTTCCACTCTTAAAGGCGAAACTAAAGCCCCCTCAAATTCTTATGGTGTTTCGCGGTACTTTGGTTCGAGTCAACATTGAGGGGAATGTTGAAAACCTGAGCCTTTCTAAATTTTGATCGGGCCCCATGTCGCGGAAATACGGTGTCGGTGTCGGCATCAACGGCGTCCAATAACGCTACCGCGTTCCACTCCTAAAAGCTACGCGTAAGCGTACTTCAAGTTTTTCTTTTCCTTCCGTCAGGTTTGTTAAAGGTTTTATTTGCTCCAGTGTCAACCAGGACTACGTGCATCGTACGTCATCGCTTTTAAGTGCGAAGCACTTGAGGGGTCCGTGCTGTCGGCGTCTGTGGCGTGATCACGCTCAAAAATAAGTGCTCAAAACAGGGTCAAAACAAGTGCACAATTTATCAAAACCGGTTCAAAATAAGCAAACATGATTCAGAATAATTTAAAGGGCAGGAATAATGAAGCATTAAGGGCATTAATTAACAGAAATTTCTTAAATTGCTTCTATCAACAAATGCTTTGGCTCCATGTGCGTAGTGGTTTGGCTCCATGCGCGTGGTGGTTTTCCACCAGTTGTGCCGTAGCACAGGTGTCAAAACGGATGATGGATTGCTAAACACAAGATAAACACAGGATAAAACAAGATAAGCACTAGGAAAACACAAGGGAAACACTCGCGAATCACTGCTCCGCACTTCCCCAGCTTTCACGTTGAGTGGAACTGCATTACCGCCGAGTTTACCATTGCATTAGCGCCGAGTTTTTTAATCAACCTTTTACCTCTAAAACTGCTTGCTTCTTTATAAGATGTCTTTACTAGTATGTCCAGCTTTATAACACGCTATAGCGCTATATGAGATTCTGCTGAGGACAAACTAATGACTTCATTAAAAGTTCTTCAAAACAAGTTCAGAAAAAAGCACATGTGTTATTACTCTAGCCACTGCTGACGATAGGATCAGCCGTAGTTTTGGGGTAGGCCCGCCATCGAACCACAACAACGCGCATTGTCCCCTGACTGCTTCGGCAGACGCCCAGGTCTCGCTGTGGCGGGGACGACGGCCACCTGCAGCGAATGTGCGATAAGGCTGTGACCACAATTTGACTCTGTGCAATTCAATTCTCTTTCAAGCGAAGCTTTATAGGCTCACAAGTGTCGGCGGTGCTGGTGGTGTTACGCTGAAAAGTGGGCCGATCCTGGTGGTTGTGCCGAAAGGGTCCAAGCTGAATGGCACATACCACGGACAAAAAGAAAGAGAGAAAGAAGCAAGGAGATAGAGAAAGAGAGAGAAAAAGAGAGAGAGAGAAAGAAAATCCCCAGGAAGGTCAGATACACACAAGACAAGCTTCGCTTACCCCCCTTTTTTCGACAGGGGAAGGGTTGGTGAATTTTTGTCTGACAGAATCTATCCTGGTTGAACTCTTTGGCTTCACCTGCAAAAGCGCGTTACGCCATGTACAGGAACGTGAAAGTTTGAACGCTATAGAACACAGTGACCATCAAAGCTGATTATTTGCCACGCTGCTATGGAAGTCGGTATTGTGAGGTGATATACCCATACACTGCCTACTAAAATTTCTCATTCCCTTTAAAGAAATTTAAAGCGCTTCGAGAATATTTGCGCGTGGCCTGAAAGACAGAAATCCTATCACATGCAGTATCTTACTTAGGAAACTCTCTTCAACCTAAAATACATGCATATTTATTAGCTCGAGGTGTTTAGCAGAGAGCGAAACGCTCGTTCTAAAACCGGTGAACGCTCTTTTTCTTTAGTTTCTTTCAACCAAGCCTCATATTAAGGTGGGTGTAATAAATGAGGTGGAATGGTGGTTTGTAACGTGTTTATTGTATACTGCAGCGAAAACCGGACTCTAACTCTGAATTCTTCACCCCACGGGCTCTGCCGCAGCTGCACCGACACCCAGAGTTACACACAGGTGAAGCGATGCCACCATCACGAGCGAAGGATTTATTGCAGGCGAGATGGTTCCTGTCCCATGAAAGTTAGCCTTCTATCCTTCCGATTCACGCTAAGTGGCTCATGAATAAACGCTCGCTGCGATAAAAAGCGATGATAATCTGCCTTGTGTACCATGGTTAACGTTGGCGTTTTCTGCTTCGAAGCCGCAAGATTGGCAGCGTAATAACATGCAAATACTACCGCTTTAATGTAGGATTCCCTAGGACAATCTTTGTTTTTATTATTTCTACGAGCAAAGCGGGCTTCGAATAGCTTTTGTTTTTCAAATACAGGTATCAAGCTTCATAAGGTATGATCGGCCCGACGCTTGTATTAAAGAGATTTGTTCAGCTTGAATGAAGCTTTTTTCCTCCTCTGCTAGAATAAATACTTTTTTGTGTACTTTGAATCATAGCTACATACATATATATATGTGTGTGCAGATACTACTTAAATGTTCATTCAGCCTTTCCTTTCGAGAGAAGGATTTCACCAATAAGCTGCTTTGAAATGCTGAATGTTGTGTGCATATTAGAACATATGCGTAAAGCCGTCGTGTTTCGCACTGCAATTATGAGATGATGCAGCGCTTGGGTGTTTACGGAAATCCTCATCATTATGGCCAGTTTGTATGAAGCATTTTATCTTCTTTTAAAGAGCGACAATTAAACGAGAGCTTTTACTTTTCTGGCTCCCCAATTTTCTGTGCAGGAAATTGGGCTGAAGAACAGGAAGGGGAAGTATAGTCTTTTATAATCCCTTGTAGAGAAACAATATGTTGCCTTTAAAGATGTGGAAGTGGAGATTTCACAGCTAAGACCTACGAGACCTACCTACCTGAACGCATTAGTGTTTCTTTTATGTACCTTTTTATAGCCCACTTGCCCACAGTATAAAAGGGGTCATTTTATGCCACATTACCAAAGCGCATGAAATCTTCGTTTTGACCCACAGTGATGAAAGGAATGAAGTGAGAAAGGAATGTTACAAACAATGCGACCATTCAGCAGCATATTTGTTCTTTAGGTAGAAGGTCTCCATACCATGAAATACAAAGGACAGTTAGCTGGATTCCTATTTCTTAAATATATACTTTGGAACTTTGACCTGCATAATGAAATAGGAGGAGGTGGCCACCGCTAGCGCGATGGCCACCTCCTCCGCCGTCTCCGCGTGCACCATGCGTACCGTACGTACGCTAGTGTAGCAAGCGTTCTCGTGATCTACCACCACGACCGCGAAGCCGCGCGTACCTGGCCGCGTCCACGAACAACAATAATAATAATAATAATAATAATAATAATAATAATAATAATAATAATAATAATAATAATAATAATAATAATAATAATAATAAATTCTTTGCCTACTTCTGCCGTTCTGAGCCTATCTATCTATGCTCTTATGCCGGCCTGGTGGCCCAAGTTGTCTACTTGCTTATGTCACTAGGTGTGGGCTCCTGGTGTAGCTGTCATCGTGGCCCTTCCATGGTTGTCCTACTGGCTTCGTGATCCCAATCTCGTCATCCGGTCGTCGCCACGCCTTCTACCGCGAACTCAGCGGCCCTAGTTGTCAATTGCTTGGGCCACTAGGTATGGGCTCGTGGTCGTCATGTCATCGTGGTCTTTGTATCGTCGTCATTCCAGTGTTGTCCTCTGACTTTCGTCCCGCCGTGGTCGTCAGGCCGTCGTCATCCCGCCACCATCGTCCTACAGCCGTCGTCATGCCTTCGTCGTCAATCTTTCGTATTATCATTGTCCTCACCTCAGTAACGTCATCCCATCGTCGTCATGTCATTGACACCATCATTCTATTGCAATCATAGTGTCGTCATTGAATGTGATTATGTCACCCTTGTCACGCCGTAATCGTCAGACAGTCGCTATCATGCATCTGTTGTCAAACCGTCGTCACCATACCGTCATGCTCATGGGTGACATTGGCAAGCGAGTGCCATTGCAAAGCGGGATGGTATCGAAGCATTCGGTATACAGCCGTAGGCAATCAGTCTCCGAATTACCTCTACATTTGTTAAACAAACGTGACTTCGGGAATATGGTCTTTCGTTACAATGCTTGAATGCTATTCGCATTTGGTTTGGTTTGGTTTGGTGCCTATAGAAATAGCACAACCTACTACGGGGGATTGGCCATGAATATTCGCATTCCCGTGGACAGTAGTTGTTAGATGAGTTCTGCCATAATTTTTCTTCCTCCTTCCTTGATGCAGTGGTGCGAAAATCACAAAACAAACAAAAATACGTGTACTTGTCTCACTAAAAGCAGAATTTTGGTAGAAATCGACTAATCGAGCATTTATGATGCACTCGTTCGTGACTTCACCTTGACTTCTACTGTGACGGTGCTGTAGCGGCAAAAAAATTTAATTATGGGGTTTTACGTGCCAAAACCACGATCCGATTATGAGGCACGCCGTAGTGGGGGACTCCGGAAATTTGGACCACATGGGGTTCTTTATCATCATCATAAGCATCATTTTATGTCCACTGCAGGACGAAGGCCTCTCCCTGCGATCTCCAATTACCCCTGTCTTGCGCTAGCGTATTCCAACTTGCGCCTGCCAATTTCTTAACTTCATCATTCCATCTGGTTCTCTGCCGACCTCGACTGCACTTCCCTTCTCTTCGTATCCATTCTGTAACCCTAATAGTTCATCGGTTATCAATCCTACGCATTACATGGCCTGCCCAGCTCCATTTCTTCCGCTTGATGTCAACTAGAATATCGGCTATGCCCGTTTGTTCTCTGACCCACACCGCTCTCTTCCTGTCTCTTAACGTTACTTCTAAGATTTTTCGTTCCATCGCTCTTTGTGCGGTCCTTAACTTGTTCTCGAGCTTCTTTGTTAACCTCCAAGTTCTTTAACGTGCACCTAAATCTAAGTACATGGGTGTTTTCGCATTTCGCCCCCATCTAAATGTCGCCGCCAGTGGCCGAGACTCGATCCCACGACCTCGTGCTCAGCAGCCCAACACCATAGCCACTGGGCAACCACAGCGGGTGCTGTAGCGGCCAGTGCATCACGCTGTGATGGTGCAGTCTGGTGGACATAGCTTTTGAAAAGCTCCCATAGTACAGAGTTCTTCAACAAAGACTTAGACTGATGCTCTCAAATCTTTATTTCTAGAATGGATGGAAACAACTTTATTAAAATCCGGCGAAGTTTAACGACCCGACTCAGGTCTCCCATGAGGGGACTTCGAGGCCTTGCCTTCTTGATACCTCCCGGGCCCGCTGGACTGCCCACTCTTGTGTCTTGAGGTTGGAGCTGCGCAGTGTGGTGGCCCACTTCGACGCAAGAGCCTCCGGAGCTACTGCCATTTTCGCTACTATAACAGGGCACTCCCACAACATGTGTGACAGTGTCGCTCTAGTTACCTGACATAACTTGCAAAGAGCACTCGGGTATTGCGTGGGCAATATGTGTCACAATCGCACTGGACTGGGGCAGGTGTCTGTCTGCAGTTGTCGCCAGACGACTGCCTGGCTATGTTTTAGTTTGGGGCGAGTTGGGGGCAATATTCTCCTGCCTAACTGGTAGTGCCTGGTGATATCGTTATATCTGACTAAGCGTTCTCGCGTGTTTCGCACCAGGAGGTCCGAACTCGAAGAGGCGGTCTCAGACTCTGCGCGGCGGGTCAGTTTCTGGAAATGGTTAATCGGCACTTTTATCCCTTTCTACATGATCCCAAGTATGTGAAATTCAAGCGTCCCACTGTTTCTTCCAAGCTAAGATAACATGAGTCCTGCAATATTTTAGCACCTACTCAAAAATCGTTTCCAATTTCTTAAGTATACATTGTTTTATGAAAAAGCAATGTCCCTTTTTACCGTGAGGTATATAACCCCAAGAGTGTGCCTCACTTGGAGTGCAAGACGCGTAAGTGAATTGTTGCCATGCTTTGGGGAACGGTGAAGAAATGACATTCCTTTGACATGCAACAACACATGGAATCAGGCGTAGAAATTCATTAGAGGCGTTTTTAGGTAGGTGCCAGAACACGGCTTGACTCATGTCATCTAGGCGTCTAAGAAACGGTGGGACGTGTAAATTTACCTTACTGTAGAACATATATAAAAGATAAAGGTGGGTAATATAAATTTACAAAAATAAAATTTTAAAATTCCCCTTCTCCGACTTTATTTAACAATCCATGTATCTTAAATTTTGCTACGATTGCAGGTAAATTAAAGAAAAGTTCAAAAGGCCTTTTAAGTTCGAATAGATTTGCTGCTTGCGAGGTGCCGCTATCTGAGTAAATGAACTTGTAGCTGGCTTGAGAACGACAGCTCGCTGATACATATTTTTTGTCTTCTTGAACGACTCGCGTGGGCGACACTAAGGATGTTTCTTCGTTGAAGAAATGCATGGGAAGGCGCACCGAAAAAGAAAATAACTACTTCTGCAATAAGCGTGAAAATTTCATGGCTGTTGAAGGGCATTTTTATAGATATACGATTCTTGATGTGAGAGTTAATTTCGGGAGAAATCAAAATTGTATCCCCGTGATATCCGCAAACGGCACGTGCACGTTTCACGAGCTACGTCAGTTCTTAGCAAGTTGAAGACGTATTAGCGCTGTCGGTCTGAAGCGCACCTCTCGCGTTTACGCGAGACATACGCTCCAGGCACGCAGTGGCATTACATAATTTCACAGCAGCTTCCCAAAGTCTTCGGATGTCATGCAGGAGCAATAAAAGTCGGACAACTGTTCCTGCCTCTTATTAATACCTTGCAGCACGCGACAATACGACTAAGTGACAAACACACACACAGCACTGCATATGCTATTAGTCATGATCCTGACGGCCTAATCTCTTTCTCAGGCAAGCCCGCATCCTAGCTCACACCGTAGGATTTCTTCGTCTATGGAATACTAATCGAGAACGAGACGGAAAATTCGACACGCACTCAAGAGTTTAATGGTCATTATGCGCAAAATCTGCCTCTATTGCAGGCAAACCCGCAGCGTGCAATATGCAAGCTACTAATTCCCGACGCATGCTCTGCGACAAGCGTCGAGCGAAGCGAACTGGTTAGAGCCGATGAGGCAGCGGCGAGACTGGAGCGTGCGTCGGGACGCGTTGACGCAGCGAGCGCCACCGCGTGCCTCCATGTCGGCAAAATAAGGGTGCCGCAGCTGGCGAGGCGAGCACGCCTCAGCTGGTGGCACCTCGGCGCACTCCGGCTCCGAACGCAGCACGCAGCGCCGGCGGCACTCTTCCGAGCTGCGGAACACGCCCCGACGGGCCGCGGACAAGCAGGTGCCCCGTGGGAAGGTCCATGGGACGCACTTCGTGCCGTCGAAGTACCAGGGCACGTCCAGCACGTCTTGGCTGCGTAAAATAGAAAGGGAGAGGAACGAGGCGTTTATAATGGCCATAGTAGCGCTTTATTTAGGTATAAAATGTTTATATACCTTATAGCACGTGGTTTAGTGCAAGTATTATAAATATATCGTCGTCATCATCATCATCATCATCATCAGCCTATATTTATGTCCGTTGCTGGACGAAGGGCTCTCCCTGCGATCTCCAATTACCCCCGTCTTGCGCTAGCTGATTCCCAAGTTGCGCCTGCAAATTTCCTAACTTCATCGTCCCACCCAGTTTTCTGCCATCCTCGACTGCGCTGCCCTTCTCTTGGTATCCATTCTGTAACTCTAATCGTTCACCGGTTATGCATCGTACACATTGCGTGGCCTGCCCAGCTCCACTACGTGGCATGCATAAAAAATGTCGCAGTTTCACCCGAAAGGCGAAGCATCAATTGCGATAGCAAATTAGTGTAGAGCTATAAGGTGTAAGGATAGTAGTTTTATCAGCTGCATAAACTTGTACATGCAGCAGCACCATCAACGCGCAGAACTGTTGTCGACACCGTCGGCGTTTTGCCCTCGTTTGCACCGAACGCGCGCGGCGTTTTTATATAAATACGTATTTGGTGCCGCAGCTAAACGTCGCCTCCCCTCCCTCCCGTGCCCCCACAGCCTTTCGCGTGACTGAAAAAGTTGCGTTTGCTCTCTATATATGGAAGGGAGAAAAGAGACGCTTAATTCTTCAGCCCTTCAGGGAGCACGGCGCAGAACGCGCGTTTGCTCTCCGACTTGCGTTCGCTCCCCGTGAAAGCGCGCATCTCTCGCGCCCTTTCACTCGCACATACAGCGTCCGGAGCGCGGCGACGATTTCATCGCCGTTGACGTCATACGGAACCTCACGTCAACGGCGACGACGACGGCGACGCCGACGGCAGAAATCTGCTTCGGAGTGTCCATATAATTGCTATCGCAATAAAAGAAATGCATATACGCGCACATTATGACTGCTATAGGTACACTAATACGGCGCATACGGATCTCTCGAAAGAATATAAGCAGAATTCCAAGGGCTTTCTGTTTCGCTTTGCATCATTGCGTCAGCAATTATACCGACGCGCAGTCGTGCTGTCACGGTATCAACGGTGCATGCGTGCACGGCTAACACTGGCACGGCCCGCGTGTGGCGAAGGTCTCAAGAGATGCGACAGACACGTAATGTGTTTGGCTTCAAAAAATATTACACCATCTTCCCGTAGGGGAAACCTGAGTAGTATGCGAAGAAGCCATGGGGTCGACTCAAGGTAGTTTTATCAGCTGTATAAACTTGGACATGCAGCAGCACCAGCAACGCGCAGAACTGTTGTCGACGCCGTCGGCGTTTTGCCTGCGTTCGCACCGAACGCGCGCGACGTTGGTGGCTGTTGCCGGTGCCTCTGGGGCGCTTACCGTCGCGTCTCTAACCTAAGCTGCTTCGCATTATCGCGCGCGGAGCCGCAGGTGTTCCCATTCGTTGCGCAATCCGGAGAGGAGAGGACGAATGCAGAGAGGAGAGAAGACAAGGAGAAGAGGGGGAGGAGGATGCGCATGCGCAGTAGGGGTGCGGACGCCGCACGGCGGATGGAGGGAGGGATGGAGTGACATAGCTCCGACTAAAGCCCGTCCATACGCGTTTTCGCCGACCAGGTTAAGTACCACCAACCTACCCTCCTCCTCCACGCTCCTCCCTCGCTCACCCCCTCAGTTTCCGGCGTCAAGCGGAACTTACGTAGTCCCAGCTTCAGTTTCTAACGGAAGCGACGTCACTGCTGCGTAGAGGTGTGAGCGTGCAACAAGCGAAAATTCAGGAACCGGAAATCCCGGAAGTAGAAAAACCGGAAACGGAAACCCCGGAAGCGGAAACTGCGGAAGCGGAACTGGTTTGAGCGACGAATCAGGGAACAGCGGCACACATGAAAGGTTGGCGCTACTTAGCAAAAGCGGCGGTCGCGCGTGAATGAAGGGGCTTTAGCTCCGACCATAAGCTGCTTCGCATCTAATAAATGAAGCCAATTGGACGCACCGACACCCTCTGCTCAATCGGCTCTGCAGGGACCCATGACAGCGTACTAGTTTCCGCTGTTGGTATGAGCATGATGCGTACAAACACTAGCGTTCCTGCTGAGCAGCAGGGTATGTACGGCTTGGTAGCTGCCAGCGCGTGACCTTTGTAGCATCTCCAGCCATGCCGCCGGATTTTCCACCTCATGACCCAGATAAAGCTTTCGCATTAAAATAAAAAGAGAGGCGCAGTACACAGTACCTGGTTTTGAACTGCGGACGTATACACATTTCCCGTCGGAAGTGTTACCTCTCAATCGTTCTGCTGATGTTACCTGAAGGAATATTACAGCACCTGGAGAGCACCGTGGCGCCTGTAGCTGCTATGATAGGATGAGGGCTACGCTTTCCGGCTTCTCTGTAAACCAGCACCAAGGTTAAACAATTTGAGCGAAGCTATAGCAGTAAGCTTTGAAAGGCAGGATGGGATAATAGGAGTTCAAAATACTTCTTTCCATCCCACTTTACGAACGGGGCGCGCCACCCCCATTTAATTGCTACGCACGCACCAGCCAATGTTTACTCCAATCCAGATTGCGTGAGATAATGCAAGAATAACCACCCATATTATTGTGCTGCCACCGATGCTAAACCAGTTGGGACATGCACATGAAGAACTATGGCTGACGCGCTATGATTCATTCTCGCTTGACAGCTGATCTATAAAACAACACAGAGTTTAAATAGTTTTAACGAAGTCAGCAGTAAAAAGCGAAAGGTAGTTTATGAAATCAAAGAAAAATAAAAGGCCCTTTCTTAAAGAAAGATGGCTGAACCCGAAGCTTTCGCCCATGCAAACTAAATCAAAGTCAAAGTCCAAAGCCAACGACCACGCAACGAACACAAGAAATGCTCAGTGATCCGATGCGATGCATATGTGATTTGATTGCTTGTTTAGGATTGCATTGTTTGAACGTTGAAGTTGAATGAAGACACACTTCGTTAAGTTGCATAGCCTTTATTTTAGATCATGTAGCCCTTGATCATGAGCCCTTGCAGTGTGTGAAAGCCACACGCTTTCACACACTGCATGGCGTTGCGGATACGTGGGATCGGCCTTACGGGCACGATCGCGTTCGCGCTTACGTTCGCGTACGGCAGCCTCTTCTGCTGTGCTCTGCACCCATGGCCTACTCATAGTGACGGCCGGGAATGTATTGCGTGACGCGCGTAATGGAATGCAGATACACACAGTTTGTCTGGGTAGCATGGTGTTGCAGTTCCCATTATTCTTATCGGTACAACTGCAAATGTACACTGCAGTGTTCTACGATTGCGTACGCAGATGCGCGATAGTTCCAGTGTGTGTGTGTTGGCTTTCCTGCAGTGCGTTTTCGGCGCTCACGGATGAATCAGTGAGACATTGAAATCTTCGCTTTAAAACACCTCTCTACTTCCCGTCCCGAGACGTCATATACGTGAAGCAGCAGTCTGATATGTGTAGCCTACTGCGAGCATGTGACCTGCTCAAACAATGGCTTAGGGCATACTGCTGATAAAGAAGCGCATACATCTTTTTTACTTTGCTGAAAGGTTCCGGGGCCAGAACGCCTTTAAATTTCGTAAGGCGCGTGTTTCGCACATAACACTTTTAGCACACCCAAAATAGCCAGGAGGTGTACTAAGCGTGATCTGCTAACGCGCACACCCATTTTTAAAATTCTAAGTAATGTAAGGATACAGAGTGTTTTCATAATCAATCCACCCACGAGGGTGATGTTGTGCAAGTGGTGGCCGAGCGATTTCGGCTTGAAGCAGATCAAGTTCGCTGGCTCAATTCCGCAACCATGTATTTCAATCTCTAATTGACTTGACTCAATATCCCCCACAAGGCGATACACACGCTTTTGTTCCTTAATTATGTGACTGCCGACAATACGAATAATTAGTGTGTAATATTCAAATCATATTCGAATCTGGCAATACTGACACAAACACTTAACATCGTGCACTGGTGCCAGGACTCGCTTACCACGTCACGCAGCAATTGGTTACACAGAATCAGGGATCGGCCCAATTTAATCAGTGAGACAGCCAACGACGTCACATTAAACCCCGTGGAGTCGCCAAGGAGAGCTAAGGTTTTCGGGCACGCACGCACACGTGGTAGTCGCAATGAACCACCACTCACCGGGCGCAGGGAAAGAAGAGCGTGCTTTCGTAGCAGCGGTCCGATGCGCGGTGGCCGTTGACGCAGCTGGTGAGGCAGCTCTCAAAGCTGGCAAACCGGTTCGAGCCGCGGTTACACACGTGCACCGTGTCTGCGGCCGCCGGGACGCAGGCTCGCCGGTCCGCGCTGTAGAAGAACTCCGGCCTCGGCCGCACGCAGTGAGTGTACACGTGCCGGCTGCATGACTCGTCAGTGGCGGCCTGCGACGCACGAGGGTTGCTTGTAAATATCAGACCATGCCCGCAAAGTATCATCGTATCATACACCTCTGGACTTTAAATGGGGCAACGACACTAATGCGGAAGTCCCCAGCGTACTTGTAGAGAAACCGCATAGTCTTATTTTCGTCTTTCTAGACAGACACCTTAGCATCAGGGATCTTTGCGCATAGTGCTCACAATCGTGCTACAACTCTACCCTGGAGTGCTAAAACACTACCCTGGAATGCAAAAACACCAAAGTGACGTAGGTTCCTGAGAGCGACCAATCGGGGCACGCAAGCATATTGTTCAGAAGAAATAACTTTGCCTTAAAGGAAACATGAAGCGTTGTGTTCGAGCTCACTCGGTCGCACTTGTGTAATATTACAGCTGTATATCTGCACTTGTGCATTATTAAAGCTTTTGCTTTGCGTGATACGTGATACGCCACCGTGACACATTACCGCGGGATGACGAGTGCGCATGCGTGACTTATGCCACGCGATGTCGTGACGGTAGCCACTGCTATTTCCGGTTACCGTGACTACGTGGCAACATGGCAGCTCAGCGACAACCCACTTCGATTTAATTCAACTTTGCTACAGTCATTCAATACAGTCATTACAGTCATTCACTAGTTACTTTATAATTATTCGCTATGGGCACACGTTAATATTACGAAGTGTAGGTGAATTAGTTTGCGATGCCATGTCTGCTGAACATATATCTTAAGACTACAGAACCACCAACAAAATATTCCTCCCTAATATGGGCTACGAAATACAATGATGTTCCAATAACACTTTCCCAAATGCCATCCTCTAGCAGTTGGAGACAATCACTGAAAAGTCAGAGCAATTTTCACAGTTTTTAGGACGGATATCTCAAATGCGCAGCTAGTCTTTCGAATATGAGCCCAAAAGTAAAAAAAACGAGAAAAATACATCAAACTTTATTTAGTAAACGTTTATTTACCTTCCAGGACATTGCATGTACTTTCTTAAATTGGCAATTAGCATCGTTTTCAGAAATTATCCTACAAAGCTATGTGCTACAGGTGATTGCAAAACAAAAGAAAATTTTGGAATTCACGAAAAAAAGACAGGTGGTTTATACCACGCATTAGTAGCACGCGGTAGATCTCCCTCACCTTAGCTGAACAGAACTACAATAATTATCCACAAAGAGGGCAGACTTACACGTCTCGTTTGTGCGTCGTCTTCGCCCCGAGTGGTGGTCACAGTGGTGGCAGGTGTCGTCGTCTCGGGGCTCGTCCTCGCACTCGTCAGCGGTGATCGAGCTGACATTCCGCTTGCCCCTTTGCCCGCGACTCGGACCCGTGCGCGTCTGCGTATCGTCGGTTTCCAGTTGCCGCGTTCGTCGATGTCCGGATGCCCGATCCTCCGCGGAATGAGGCGCTCGCCGACTGCGTTCGGTGCCACTTCCAGCCGCCGCTCCCTGGCATCCTCCTCGATGTCCGGGCTGATGTCGAGCGGCGACAGCGAGCTGTGGACGACGAGAAGACCGATGCACACGAGGAGCCCCGCGAATGCGACGCCGAGGACGAAGCTCGGGCATCCCGCACTTCTGGGCTCCGAGGACTCCGTCGCAGCTTCGGGCTCCAGCGACTGCTCGTAAACGGGCTCGGCGCTGCCTTCGTAGTAGTAACCTGGATAGCTGCGATGCGGTGCAACGGCTGCTGCCGGCCACGGGCCCTCAGCCAGGAAGCGCGAGTCGTGTGGCGGTTCGGCCCACGTCAGTGGAGGCCTCCATCCAATGCGGAGAGGCTGGGTCGGTGGAGGGACGACGCCAGAACGCTCGGCTTCGTAGTTCCACTCGGGTTCCCCTTGGACGGGCTGCATTCTCGTCAAATGAAAACGGGATTAGCCAGGGGCGGTTACGAGCAGAACGAGGCACGGTGGCGCGCGATGTTGGCGCTTCTTTCTTCTCGCTGCACGATAGCGCGCGGCTCGGAACACCGAGTTCGTTGCACTGGATTAGGGCATAGGGGAACGCTATAAAACGGAATGAACGCACTCGATTTATGCAAACTTGTTTTGACAGCGGAAATAAAAAAAAAACTATATTTTCACCGTGATTTGAACCAATGTCACATTTGCAATATGAACGTCATGGGTGGGAGCGTTTTAAAGTTAAAAAGCCGTATGGGAGGAGAATATTTTGACACTTTTCATTGCGTGAAATCGGAGTAGTTCTTTTAGCTTACTTTTTTGTAAGGTAGTCATCCGGCTCAATGTATTTATTTACTTTATGTTCTCGAATTTCTTCTTACGGTTCATGGCACTAAGAAATTCGAGGTCACCGCACATTAGTTTCTTGCTTCTTCGCCCAGAAATCGCGGTTATTTATCTAGCTGAAGTGGGAGGTCAGCGTCACTTGTCTATTTAGTGCTTTAACATTCCTGAAATATTAATGTTAAAAATTAAATTATGGGGTTTTACGTGCCAAAACCACGATCTGATTATGAGGCACGCCGTAGTGGGGAACTCCGGAAATTTGGACCACTGGGGGTTCTTTAACGTGCACCTAAATCTAAGTACACGGGTGTTCTCGCATTTCGCCCCCATCGAAATGCGGCCGCCGTGGCCGGGTTTCCATCCCGTGACCTTCTAGAGTTCTTGCGACAATAAGTCATTTGGTACTAAAAGTTACCTATATACTTCGGCTTCCCGATTCAGCTTGTTGAAGAGAGCTCTGCGTGCGCGCCTTGTTGCCAACTCAGACTCACTCCCTAGAATTCTGCTCAGCTGGCTAACACAGACTCCATACTCACCAAAATTACATTCAACCAATTCACTCGCCCTCAGACTCATGGTTCTGAGTTTGAGTGAGTAAACTCACGGAATGAGTTTACCGACCTATAGTCACGGGGCAACAGCAAGATTAGGATGACGGTGACGACCATCGTACGATGGCAATGCCATGATTACTAGTGTGTCCGTTGTAGTTCACTTTATAGGATATGCCGATTGCGGGACATTTATTGGGCATACGCGAGAGATACCTGGTTTGAAAATGATATGGGACTAAGTGCTATAAAATCGTACGTACCTATGGCTATGCCATGTGGCCTATGTTAGAATAATCCATGACATTCGCACTCCCACAATAAAATCTTAAAACCTGATCAACCTGGGTTGATCATGACGGCGGTACAGCGTAGCACAGTTTCTACGTAGCGTTCGCTGTTACGAGGAAAGTACTGGGGCATGTGGGCCGATCCCGAAGGTGGTGCCACCTGACTAGCGTCTCAAAGCGCGAGCTGTGATGAAGAAAGAACACAAGACACTGGCCCGTGAGGCAAGCGCCACAAGTATCAAACATCTAGTAGGTTTTGAAACGAGAGGATTGTGTTGGTGATCGTGGCCTTGCACTGGGCTGCTGCCGGTGCTCGAACGCAGAGATTCGATTGCACTGTAGGGGCTCCAGGCAGCCAGGAACAAGACGCACTTGCCAAGCAGGCTCACAAGTGCTTAACGGCAGCCAGCAGCGCAGTAGTTGTTTCTGAACCATCAAGACATACGCTTCGACGGCTGATGCTAAGCTGCCCCCCATACTCTGAGGAAGACAGAAACCTCAACTGTGTTGAGAATTGAGAGTGAGAGTGACCTGGCTCAAATTGTATAGTTTTTCTTTGTTCATGTTCATATCTTCATGTTGTTCTTCCAAATCGCCATGCCTTTTAGTTTGGATCAAATAGATCAATTAACAAACCACCAAGATGTCTTCTCAGTTTTTCATTGTAATGTGAGCAGTATAAAAATATCTTAACTTACTGAGTGCTTACCTATTCCAGCATCCTTTTCTTTTCGACTTGATCGCTATTACGGAAACCTGGATCAATGATAAAGAAACGCCATTTATACCTGGCTACAAACTTTCCTCTCTGCCAAGGGTTTCAAGGGCACGATGAGGTGGTGCTGCCTTCTTCATAAAAGAAAGTATTGCTTTTGAAGTTCTTCCTGCCCTTACTATCAGTGACCCTACAATTGAGGCACTTTTTATAAAAATTGAATGTGGTATATCAGTCGGTGTGGTGTACCGGCCTCCCACTTCTGCGGTTTCAACTTTTATTGAGAAACTTGAATCAGTTATAGAAATCTTAACCTCTAAAAAATGTAACCGTGTTGTAATTGTAGGAGACATTAATATAGATGTTTCTGGAGAAACTAACAATTACACCTTACTTTTGCAATCATATAACATATACAATATTATAACAGAGCCAACGCGTATCACAGGCAGTTCTAGCACTTTAATAGACCATGCGCTTACGAACATCACATGTAACAGATGGGCCGGAACTTACCTAGATCCAATAGCCGATCACATACCCATATTTGTTGCGGTTAAAATCCAAGGAAAGATAACCGCGAACATATCTGGTTATGAACCGCAGAAAAAGATGGACTACCGATTAGTTCGTGAGAACTTGCAGCAAGTAAACTTCTTTGATGCCTATGATACCGACATCAACAAAGAATATACAAACTTCTTTACAGTACTCCAGATTGCCATATTGCAGAGCACCACACACAAGTCCTCGGGTCGATATGTTGCCCCTATATGCGCATGGATGGCTCACGAAATGCTACACATACTAAAGGAGAAAGAAAAATGGCATGAGAAGTGGAAACATGATAAAACCAATAATTATTGCCTAACCCAGTTTAAGCGTTTCAGGAACCTGTCGGTATCTCTAGTGTGTAAAAGAAAGCAAGAATACTACTCTTCTTTTATCATTAGTGCTCAGGGCAGCACTGGTAAAATTTGGAATATTGTAACAGATGCAGTAGGGCTTCGTTCAGAGCAGCGTATATTGCCTGATGTACTTAACCAGGATACGGCTGAAGAATTTAACGAGTATTTTGTAAATATTGGACCACAACTAGCAAACCAACTTCCTCAAGTCACCGAATGTACGTAGTCTATCCAATCTATGGTGAATACTATGGTAATTGAAGATATCACAGTGGATGAAGTAATGGCAGTTGTTAATGGGCTAAGACCTAAAGCAGCTGTGCTTGACCAAATACCTGTTAAGCTAATTAAGGACAGTATTGGCATATTAGCAGGTCCCCTCCTTCACCTACTTAATCACTTCCTTGATTCCGAAATATATCCTTCAGAATTTAAAATAGCAAAAGTAATTGCGATTTATAAGAACGGAGATCGTTCTAATCCATGAAGTTATCGGCCGATTTCAATTACTAGCGCTATCAACACACTTTTTGAAAAGATACTATCGGTGCACATAAACAAATTCATATCCAAATACAATCTACTGAGCCCCCGCCAACACGGGCTCAGACCTCAGAAATCTACTTCTTCTGCTGTTTTCACCCTTACGCAACTACGGAATATGGCTCTCCAGCAAAATAAAATTTCGGCCGTTGTCTATCTCGACAGAAAGGCCTTCAATACAGTGGACCATCATATATTACTAAACAAATTGACAATCTAGGATTGAGGGGCAAAATCCTGAACTTGCTTTGAAGCTACCTCAGTAACCGCAAGCAGCAAGTAATACTTAAAAATTATACGTCTACTTCACAAACCGTACTAACTGGGGTGCCACAGGGTTCCGTTCTTGGACCCATGCTTTTCTCACTCTGCATAAATGATTTCCCCGCAATGCTTAGGCATTCACAGGCTTTGATGTATGCTGACGACACCGCTCTTCTATTTACTGGAGACAGCCTGCTTGATATACAGGATAAAATAAATGCTGAGTTGGATAATGTTTTTAAGTGGTTCACGTCCAATGAGCTGACCCTTAATCTTAGTAAGACTAAGTATACAGTTTTTCATTCCAGGAAGAAAAAAACTCAATACTGAAACACTGGATATATCATTACGAGGTATAAAACTACAACAAGTTTTCTCCTACAAATACTTAGGCATTTTCTTAGACTCAGACATGCACTGGAAAACTCACAATAAACACCTTTGTTCCAAGCTTGCTTACGGATGTTATATTCTTCTTAAGGCTCGTGAATGTTTCGAATATCCTGTCCTACGCATTCTGTACTTTTACTTCATACAGAGTCACATATCTTATTGTATTGATTCATGGGGAAACACCTTTACAACGTACCTTGTTCCTGTATTCCGTCTGCAAAAACGGGCATTAAGAATTATCACTTCTTCTAGGTGTACACAATCCAGTACGCACTTGTACAGCTCATTGCATGTGTTGCCAGTGCATGCAATATATGAATTAAAAATTGCTGAGGTCATTCATAGCATTATCGATACCAATGATCCACTTCCAATTACATTGTTCAAAATCCCGCTACGAAATACAAGAGCTGCCACTAATCAGTGTTTTAATCTGCCTCCATGTCATAATTTGTACGGGAAAAGGCTCGTGGAATTTAACGGCGCACTTATTTGGAATTCTCCTCCAATACATATAAAAGAAGCCCGTAACTTCAGGTCTGCTGTCAGAAAATACTTTTTTGAAAAGTACTGTCGATGAACATACACTTCTTTATATTTACATTCTTGCATAAGTTGTGCATGTCAATTTCATTGTTATGTATTTGCTTTGTTCGCTCGCATGCGTGAAGGATACTACAACACATACACAAATTTACATTTGTGTATGAGTTATGTATGTTAATATTACTATTATGTATTGTCTCTTCTATTTCTGTTTGCTCGCGTGCTGCGTTTCATACCCTAAGTTGTCTGTGGACCCGGGACTAGCCAATGGCTGTGGGTCCAATAACGCTTTTGTATATTGTAAAGTATGTTGTAAATAAAGAATGAAAAAAGGAGGTTGCTGGAACCAAACCCCGCCGCTGGTCCCGGATCCAGGCTTCACCAGGAAGGAGTCAACACTCCTGCTGGGAATGTGAGCTGGTAGCTGCTACGAGTATACTGCTGCCCGCAAGCGCCGAATGGGCAGGACCTTCTTCCCTGCGTGCACGCACTGGGTGTCGGATAAACGAGTGGAGCGTCTCCTGTGTCACTGCCCAGCCCACGCAAACACAACGAGCAGGAATGTCTGCTTTTCTCCTCTGGCAGTGCTTCCTTGCTTCTACTATCGCTGACCTTACCTTCCCCACCCGGCCTCAAAGCCATGCTTTAAAGGCAGTCCTCGACTTCCTGGAGGACACCTCGCTCTCCACAAGACTCTGACCCCCGTATTCCAGAAAGTTCCTGCACTCAACACTTCACTCCTACTCAAGAAAGTTGATGGTAGCGCCACTTTTCAACAGATGTGGTCTCTGCGCTTTTATGGCACACCACGACAATTGTTGAGTAGCGTAACCTTTCAGTCGAGGGGCAGCGCTGCGCTCTACTCGGCAGACTGTAGGGAGAGCTTCGAGTTGAGGATCTTTTGAGAATACGGGCTTAAGGGCCTGCTTCCGCGCCAAGGGCCATGCGACGCCATCTTCCCCGCCTAACCCTACCCTTATTCTTCTATCCTCGTTTTTTCCAACTTCCCCCTGCCCATAGACACGGAGCTCTGCCCCCTGTAGGGCTGCGGAAGTATGTGTCTCTTCAAAGCGTCGGCCTTAACACCTCCCCCCCCCCCCCTCCATCTCACTTGTCCGTCTTCCTTGCAGTGTTTGTGCGACCGTGGTCTAGTGGTTAGAGCATTAGGCTTCTGTGCTCGAAAGTAGAGGCACCAATTCTGTTGTTGGTCACACATTTATTCTACAGTGAAGCTGTAAATGGCTAGCTTCCAGCGGAACGATCCGGAAAGAAACGCCACATCTCTTTTCCTTCATGTCAGTGCACAATCAGCATGAAACAAGGCACACGAGATAACGATACTGCTTGAATAATTTGAATTCCTTTTCGACGTCGTCATGGTTACCGAAACCAGGTATCGCCATGAGTCTGAAGTTCTTCGTATACCTAGTTATGCTAATTATTTCTTGAACCGGGTTGATAAGATGGGTGGTAAGGTTAGGCTTTTAGTAAAGGATGTCTTTGAGTGTGAAATAGTTGAGCCTTTTTCTATTATTACTGACGATTACGAGATGTCGGTGAAATGTAGTTCGGTTATTGCGATAGCAATTAGAAGAGCTATGAATTGGGCTGGTTGGTGTGCATTCATTTTTTCTTGCTCTAAGTACAGTAGTAGGACGCAACAGGGACGAAACGGACACTGAATATGAATTGGACCCGTTTTGCGCTCCCGTGTGTCACTTCGTGTCCGCTTCATATTCAGTGTCCGTTTCGTCCCTGTTGCGTCCTACTGTACTTAGCGCAAGAAAAAATGAGAGCGATAGCAATTATATGGACACTCCAAGCGGATTCCTGCCACTGGCATCGCGTAGTCGCCGTGAGGTTCCGTATCGTTGGGGGCGAAATGTGAAAACACCCGTGTACTTAGATTTAGGTGCACGTTAAAGAACCCCAGGTGGTCCAAATTTCCGGAGTCCCCCACTACGGCGTGCCTCATAATCAGATCGTGGTTTTGGCACGTAAAACCCCATACTTAAATTTTTTTGTTCCGTATAAAGTCCAAGGGCGATAAAATCATCACCGCGCGCTGCATGCAGTATGTGCGCGTGAAAGCACGCGAGGGACGCACGCTTTCACGGGGAGCGAACGCACGGCGGAGACCAAACGCGACGTCTTCCGTTGCGTGAAAGGCAGTGGGGGGATGGGAGGGAGGGAGGGGGAACGACGTTGTATACTGCGGCACCAAATGCGTATCTTGCGACCGGGCGCAAGGGGAAGTGGAATCTTCCACACGAAAGGAGGAAAGCGGCAAGGCAGAGCGGGAGGGAGGGGTGCGGCTTCTACTCTGCCAGCAACTGCGTATACTTGTACTTTGCGCCACTCCGGGCTGTCGCGCGCACATCATCTTGAAAGCGATCTGCAACACGGCTCCTACCTTTGTATGCACTGTGCTTTCGCCGCTCAGTTTCCGTTGAAGCGATAGAACGCACGAACATTCGCTCGCTTCTCCTGGCGCACTTGCTCACGCCAACGTTTTGACAGCGGCTGTGCGGGGTCATCGAGTGTGATCTATACACGTTTGCTTGTGCGCGCTGACACCTTGCTTGTTCTTCTCTTCTTCTTTCTTGGCTTTTACGTGCCAAAACAAGCACAGATTATGAGGCACGCCATAGTGGAGAGCTCCGGATTAATTTTGGCCACGTGGGGTTCCTTAACGTGCACTACAACGCAAGCACATGGGCATTTTTGTCTTCACCTCCATCGAAATGCGGCCGTCGCGGCCGGGATTCGACGCCGCGACCTCGTTTTCACGCTTGTTATTTGAGTAAGTAAGCGAATGTGTTCAAGTTTGTACAACCGATAAAACTACTATCCTTACTCCGTATGGCTCTCTACTAATTTGCTATTGCAAGTGATGCTTCGCCTTTCGGGTGAAACTGCGACTATTTCTCTGATATACCGCCCACCTAAATGGCACGTGTTAACCTTTTTTATGTTTTTGGACACTCTCCTGTCGTGGGCCAATGAAAATGATTACAACCTTACTATCGACCGAGACGTAAATATTGACATGCTAACTTCCAGCCCCAACCCTCTCAAACTTTGTAATATCTTGTAATCTAACGAATTTACTAAGGTTATAAAAGAACCTACTCGTTTCCACGCTCATTCCTGGACACTTATTGACGTCGTTATCAGAAATAGCATAAATGCACCTATTTGTTCTGTTTTTTTAGACATATGTTAGTGATATCATCTACCTGTATTGATAGCTTTCACGTGACGTCACGCACCCACCTTATCACCGTGTCGGGGCACCAACCTGGCGACTACGAGCACTTCAGTCCAATCCATCTTATTGAAAGCTTTCACGTGACGTTACGAACCCAGCTTATCATCGTGTCGGTGTGCCAACATGGCAGCTACAATGACGTCAGTGCAAGCCATCTATACATAATTTTAAGACAAAAGACTAAAAGAAACTTCAATTTAAGGATGCAAGGCCACCATCTTCACCATTCCGGTGCATATTCCCAAGCACTATTGATATGTTTACTGCATGTATATCCAGGACAAAATGGGGCGCCATTTTCCGTGAAACCGATGCAGACACAGCGTATTATATCTCTATTTAAACTTGGGTTGAATGCTATAACAAGTGCTTTCCGGCAAAAGCAAAACCGTGGCAACGCAAGGCAAGGAAACCTTGGATTTCTTCAGAGTGCCCTTAAAGCTATAAAATAGAAAAAAAATGAACTTTACGAGCGCTTTTAACAGCGGAGTTGTTTAAGGTCGACGTTGAGGCGTGCTGAGCGAATGCCTCCTTCTCTAGATTCCCGCCGCGTCACTCGCTTTCCCATTGGGGTGGCGGTTCCCTTAGTTCTGCATAAATTTGGGTGACGCGGCACTCGTAGCCTTTTCAACTTCCGGCGGCAGCGGCAGCGGCCGCCGAATTCTTCCGCCGGCGCGTCGATAGCGCCCGCCTCCTCAGAGGCTGCAAAAACGTGATCTAGGTTGCAGACGTGTGCCACAAGCGGCGCTCGTTGCCTTTTCGTGGAGACGAGAAAAGGGAGAGGGCCCAGAACCGGGTTTGTCACAGCATGCGGCAGGAATCTTAAAAAATCACCGCATATCCACGAAGTGAATGATCAGTGGGCGAAGCGCCGGGGGATCATTCGGGTAACCGTGAATCCCACGTACATTGCCTTGTGATCAGTGCAGCAGCACGGCGACGCCGGCAAGCGGACCCAGAGGCAGCGAGAGCGCGGGAAGCGGCGGCAAAACGCAGGAAGCGGCGGCAAAACGCAGGAAGCGGCGGCAAAACGCCGGAAGCGCTCTCTACCTAAGGTTGGTGGTGCCGATGCTCGGTTCAAGCGCGAGCTTCGCGAGCCCTGAGCTCCGGGTCCGCTTGCCGGCGTTTTCCGTACTGCTGCAGCTTTGCGAGCCCTCAGCTCCGGGTCCGCTTGGCGGCGTTGCCATTTTGCTGCAGCTTTCCGCGCCCTAGACTCCGGGTCCGCTTGTTGTCTGCGCCCCTAAAACGAGGCATTGGCCGAGCGGACGCCAAGAATCGGTGCCGCTTGGTGAGGAGAGCACGCTGGGGCGCAGGTGTTCGTATAGCGGCGAGGGTGAGAGATGAGGAAGGCGCACGCTGAGCAGCAGGTGGGTGGAGCTACAGAGAGGGTAGCGATGACGTAGCGGTGGAGAAATCGAGGAAGAGTAACTACACAAGAGGTTGCGGCTGATTTCATGCCCCTAAAGACCAGCAGGTGTTGTGACGAGGACGGCCTGGAAATTCGGCTAATTAAACACGTTATTGATATTGTATTCTCTTTGTTAGATGATATCATTAATTTAATGTTTCATGAGGCACTATTCCTAGGCGTCGTCAGATAGCCAAAGCTTCTATTATTTTCAAGGCTGGAAAGAAAAATAACATATCAAATTATAGACCCATGTCTATTCTGCCAGCTTTTTTCTAAAGTTTGAATAACTAATACATAAATGAATAGTTTCATTCTTAACCAAGCACCACATTATGACGCCTTTTCAATTTGGTTTCACAAAGCAGCGTTAAACCGAAACTGCGCTACTAACGCAAAAAGAAATCACGCTGGATGCATTCGAAAAGGAAACATATACACTTGGAATTTTCGTTGACTTCTCAAAAGCCTTCGATAGAATTAACCACATCAGACTAATTTAAATAGGTGGCGTCGGAGTTGGGCAATAGCTATAGCTTCCTCTTAATGGGAACTTGGATTTCTTAATTGCCATATACTGGTTAGTTTTTTGAGCACTTAAAATTTTTGAAATCAGGGTTTTCTGATCTAAAATAATTTAGCCTTGCACTTCTGTGGTAGTAGTCGGCCAACAGAAATAGGGTCTGCAATTGAGTTTGTATTGCTTTAGCGCAACTCAGTTTGAGCATGAACGAAAAGAAAAACTCGGCGCTAATGCAATGGCAAACTCGGCGGTAATGCAGCTCCACTGAACGTGAAAGCTGGGGAAGTGCGGAGCTGCTATTCGCCGTTGTTTCCCTTGTGTTTGCCTTGTGTTTATCTTGTTTTAGCGTGTGTTTATCTTGTGTTTAGCAATCCATCATCCGTTTTGACACCTGTGCTAAGGCACAACTTGTGGGAAACCGCCACGCAAATGGATGATGATAGTTAGAAGCGATTTTAAGAAATTTCTGTTAATTGATGCGCTTAATCCTTGATTATTCCTGTCTTTTAAATTAAAAAAAGTTTATCTTGAGCAGGTTTTGATCAATTCTGCACTTGTTTTGATCCTGTTTTGAGCACTTGTTTTTGAGCTTGATCACGGGAGAGACGCCGACGCCGACACCCCGGGCCCTTAATGTGCTTCGTACTTAAAGCTAGACCACTGTGGTTTCCGGGGTAACATTTTAAATGTCATAAAATCATATTAGGCTTGCGCTGGCATTTACACTCAGGCTCATCACTTATTTAAGCTTGCAAACAGTAATCCTAATATACGAGTACAACTGAAGCGGTATGACCCCTCTCAAGACTTGCTCATTCGGGTTTGTCGTGTTCCCGAAGTAAGCTCGTTCTTTCTACGCGTTTTAGTCAGTAATATTTGTTTTAGAAATTCATAACTGTAGTTTGCGCCATAACGGGAGATCTCCAGTGGCTCAAAATAGTAAAGTCCAGGTTCTTTTTGTATCACTTCTGAACTTGGGTGTCCAAGGACGCACCACCAGAGACGGTCTGCACAAGTGAGTACTGCCACTAAGGATAGCGGCGACGGCTTCGCTGGATGCTTCTGATGGATTGAAGCAGACACATATGAAGCTTGAAGACAAATTTTATTTAAAACTTTTTGCAAGAAATACACATTGAGATGCAAGGTGGAACTGGTACACATAGGGCGACCTTATATCGGCAGAGCCGATAGTGCATAGCACCGCAAGTTGGCCCCAGAACGCTTAGTCGGGGCAACGGGACCACGCTTTCTATGCCTTGGTGCCCCACCCAAAACATTTACAACCCAATCGCCACCGAGTGGTTTTGAGTATGGTCCGCCGGCACGCCAATTACTAACCCTGTACTGGGATTGTCGTGTGAGTGGTCCGCCGGCTATTCAAGCATTGCGCTCAGTCCACGCACCCTTCTCTTACCAAAGTTCAAGTTGTTTCTTCCTCTCTCTAAAAACAACATACAAAAAACGCAACAAGGGAGAGGGTCACAAACGAAAAGCAATCTTACGCCGCCCAAAGCAACAGAGCCCAACACAACGGGGGCAATTAAAAACTAATAAGCAGTAAGCCCTTGCGAGCTACGGTGGCAGGCTGATTGAGATGCGGTGACTCCCCTTCCTACACTCGTAACTGTGTACGATCTTTGGAACAAACTAATAGCGTAGTTATTGTGGATCATTCGTCAAACCAAATCTGCCAACTCGGCACTTTAGGCCCGCGTGTACATTTACAGAGTAAACGCCTGCTAAGAAAAGGTTTCCCGCGACGGTCATTGGAAAACGGCGTTAAAAGGGGGTTCCCACGGTGACCACAATAGTCACGGTGCACGCAGTGCATGATGACTACACCCGTTATGCGTTCTGTGCCCTCAAGGCGATACTCACCCGCCGCTGACAACCGGTTCGCTGACAGCGCATCTTGTCCCATTGTGCTTCGCTCGTCAAGCAAGGACCATTGGCATACCGCCAGCCGTTTCTTTACCGAGACCAGGATGACGGAAAACGGCGATCCCAAGCATTCCGCGCAACAATTAAAGAAATAACTCGCGCTTTTCAGCAGCAAGCTTCCAGAAATCCTTTATCTGGGACAACGAATCATATATACATATACAGGCATAGGGCACCCTCTGCAACGGATACTCACCCATGCATAGGTATACACCTGCGCCATACTATGCGTACACGCTAAATGTACTCTCAAGAGACATTAGAACGAGTCAAAGAGGGCGAGGGAACACTCGAGGCGGAGCGGATGATCGAGGATTATCGTGCATGCTTCCATGGAGGGAGTAATCCCTGCCTGCATAGGGGCTTTAGCCTTTGCTTCCATCATTCGACTAGAGATGTAAGGAGTCGCATAGGGCGATGCCCTCTGGAGAGGTCATTACTCGCCTGCAAAATCTGGCGGGATATTGCTGGGATTTGTACGTCTGCAGAATCACCAGCTGGTGCCTGTATACACGTACACGACAAAGAGATAATGAATTGTATATCCCTAGTTCTAAACCATATTGATACGGAACAGCCGACACAGTGCGGCTGCACTGAAGAGGAGGAAGACACGACGTGTTCCCGATAGATACATGGTCGCCATCTTGACCAACGCTAGCCTGCGCGTAAATATACTGTAAATAGGGTAGTGAATCAGCTACAGGTAACATTATTTGGTGGAAGTGCATCCTCAGAGAAAGGGATGTAAATTATCTAATTATTTGTGCCATTAAATTGGGGTTATTCGGGTCATCGAGTGGCAGAAATAACCGTAGCACCCGCCCCAAGGGCTCAGCAATATGGATGAACTGGCTCCAAGCCACGCTATGGCGATGGGACTGTCCAGCATACCCTTCTTCTTTACAGCGCGTTATTACAATGTTCCACAGTGAATAGTTTCATGTGGATCATCACGCCCTTATTCTTCGTTGGCGTACCTGTCCGTATTGGGCGCAATAGAAGTCTCATATTTATGGCTTCTAGATTGGCGCGCAGTGCATGGCTTTCAGCATTGGCTGATTCCAGCGTCAGTGACTGGGCGGTTGAAGAACGTTAGGGCAACACTCAATGCGTAAGTATTATTTGGCGAGTATCCCAGCAATATCTGTTCGTCCAATGATGCCTTATATCTGCAACATAAATGCATGTTTCGTCAAGTCAATACATGTAATCGTTCTAATAATGTAATAGTAGATGACTGGTTGCGCTAGAAAAAAAAAGGAAAAAGGCGACGAAGCCGCTGAGCAATAAATGCTTGCGCATTAGTAGACATTTCTCAGAAGTTCTGCTGCATTTTTGTGCTTGTACATATATTACTGCTCATGAACTGCGCCGGTCAACTTGCAATCATTGCGCGGTGCAATCTTGAAGGCTGCGAGCTACATGTGTAAGCGCGTGATTTACGACACCAGTGCAGAATTATTGCGAAGCATCGATAAAGGTAGGGAAGGTGCCTGCCCCGCATTAGCTACAAGTCCACGTCACACAATCCCTAATTATTTTTTAATTCCTTAAATAATGATTTCAAATATAAGCATGGTAAATTGGGTGAGTTGTTATTTATTCGTAATTTCTACGGCGCAATGGGCGAAGACTAGAGGAGACACCGAAACAAGAGCCCCATGCGCTGCTTCATTAATCGCCCCAGGGTCCTTTTTACAGAGCTGTGCTTGCGGCTTTCAATTATTTCATCATCATCATCATCACGTCTTCCGGCGCAGGATTCGTCCTGCGTCTTGAACTATTCTCTATTTGCCCCTGGTATAATGAATTACTGGATATTCCATAGTCGCTGTACCACTGCCATCTTACCACTGCACCAGTCCATTTTATAACAGCAATATTGTTTTATTTCCTGACTTCTTTTCGAATGTGCCTCTTCACTGTTATATAAAGTAATTTCATGTTTCAAAGGGGGAAGACATGATGTTATAATATAGGTATATTGAACTAGGCAGTCATGGGAAACTGTTTATTTCTTTTATTTTTCTTAGGGGACAATTTTGATGAAATGCTGTTCGATAAAACATGAAAATGACACAAATACAATATGAAGCGAACTTTAAAAAGAAAAAGGAAGAAAACTCACATTGCGTGCCTAGCACCAGGATTCGAATCTTGGCCCACCAGTGCAACAGCTCGATGCACACACCATTAGCTCGTGTGCGTAAAATTCATCTGCATCCGTCTACAAACACGTTCTTTTTACAGCGAAGCTGTATATGGATAGCCGATTTGTTCGGCCGCCGCCTGTATGCAGAAATTATTATCATCAACAATGGCTCGGGCGTCGTCGTCTTCTTTCGCACCTGGCTCGTTGGCGACCCTCGGGGCAACCGCGCGAACGCGCTCGTGCTACTGCTCCCGCGTTCGTGGTCGTCGTCCTCTTCGACAGCTAGCTCCGTCGTCGCTCATGATTCCAGCGTAGAATTTCACTTCTCTTCTTTCGTCGTAATGGGGAGACCGCGTTTACGGGAGTATGATCCAGTGCTTAACGGGGCTATGAGCCATTTATTGTCTTACGTGACGGACAGATTTAATTTTGCAGCAATTTGATTTTGAAGAATCGCAAGTGGCAATGCGACAACGGCGTTATGTACTACGCAGTGACCCAACTTGGCGGGAAACATTTAGAGTCCCGGCCATACAGAAAAATGAAGCACTCCTATGGCGGCCTGCAAGACAAGGGGCAGTGGGAGCGAAGACAATAAAGAAGTGAGATAGAAAAAAAATGGAGTCTCTGCTTTGCAAATACTAAGTGCAGTTTTATTACAAAAGATAGTACCCTAAATGTGCATGAAGTTCCCAAAGAATGTTAATCGTACTAATATGCAATTTCGTTCTTTGTTCAAGCAACTTACATTTATTCCTTGTGCATCTCAGCATCTCTGTCGCCACTGCCTAGCCGTAGCTTTTCAAGGAGCGATGTAAATATGTACCAAAAGCACCGTTTCCTTTTTGTCGCTTAGTGCGCTTTTGTGTGTGTATGTGAAGGCGTATATATATGTGAAGGTGTATGTATAAGCGTGAGAGTGAATCTGTGCGTGCGTGTGCTCTTGAGTGCAACCGCTGCGTTTAGTTGGTGTGGCGTCTGGTCGATCGCCCAACTTCTTCTTCTTTAGTTGTTGTTGCCTCTTTAGTTCTCGTGGCTGTGCGTCTCTCACTTTGATCTCTTCTTTTCTTACTTTCTTTTTCTGTTTGTGAACTGCGACCGAATAATACTACGTGTGGTAGAAAGAATAAAGAAATCTTCAGGGTCGTTGCGGTAGGCTGTATCCCCTCATAAGCTGGCCTTTCTTTCATTTCTCGCGTCGCTACTGCTGCTATACAATACTGCTTCGTCCCTCGTTCGCCTGTCCACTGTGGCCACAAAAAGCTGAGGGAAGACAAGGCACCAAAGAAAACTGAAGGGCCCGGCCGCACTGGAAAAGCAAGGCGAGCGCTCACACGAAAGCCCGGCTCGTTTCGTCGTCCAGATTGAAGTTGCCCGCCTGGCGGGAAATTAGCTGCCCCGTGGCTTTCCTTTACGGCCTGCGCGGCCGCTGCTCCAATCGCCAACTGCTCCTTTTAAGAAAGGCGCCGGACTGTTCAATGTGCGCTTTCTCCGGCTTGTTTCTTCTGTGGTGGCGCTCTTAAAGCTCAACTTTGCCCCATCCTGCCGCCACTTTTCTTATTTTGGAGCGCAGCCAATAGCCCGTAGCCAGTGCTAACCGAGCAAGCTGAAATTATAGAGCTTAAAGCTGGAAACTCGAACGACCATATTTCTTAACAAAGACAAACAGCTGGAGACAGAATAAATTACTTTTTGTGTTGAACAGGTTTTAATTTTGCTTCTCGAATTTATTGAGTAGGAAATATGCCTTTCTTTTCCCAATTTATTGAGGAGTTCATGCAGCAGTTACGGTACATATTAGAGTTTTATAGTAGGCTTCTCTGGAAAAATTAATGTGATGTTTTTAAGGGCACCTAGTTACGTTAAATCACTCAATAGAGTGATAATGCAGAAAATTATATTGAAAACATGGACCATGAGGCGCGACGGTCCCGGCGAAGCTACTTTGGAGAACTACAATTCCCCCTTCAACATATGTATTCAGACATTACGCGCTTGCAATTCTTCGCTCTTATTTCAGTCGTATAATTTTCACTTTTGATTTGCAGCATCAGGAAAAAAAAACATTTGACAACTTATTTTTGAGTACACGATGTGAAACAGCAAACAAACAGCACGCAATATGAAGAAAGGGACACGAAAAAAATCACCAGCCCTTCCCCCGCCGAGAGAACGGGGTTTATCGAGGCTTGTGTGTGTATGTGACCTTCGTGATGATTTTCTTTCGTTCGCTTTCTTTCTTTCTCTGTTTCTATCTCCCTTTCTTTCTATCTCTTTCTCTCGCTCTCTTTTTCTTTTTCTCTTTTTTCCTTTATTTGTCGCTTATAAAGTTTCGCTTGAAAACGTGCTGTTAGTGTTCTTGAAGCGAACGAAGAAGGGTAGCGTCAACCACGACAGCAGTTCGCGAACAGCATGGTAATGTTTCAGCAGTGCTGGAATTTTCGTCCACGTCAACGGCTGCGCCCTTTGCAATTTGAGGTATACTCTTGCATAGTAATATGACATTTTTTATTGAAGTATTCCACGCTGCCATGAGAGATGCGTGGTCGGTTGAGTGTGCGTATTCGAAGACGCATCGTGTTCCTTAATGATGTACTCCTCTGACTTTGGGAGCAGCGTGATCTTATGGCGAGGCGTCAGCGTCTCGACGACGACGACGATGTTGCGCCTCGGCTGCTCTGAACGTTCGAGCTGAGCGCCAGAGTAGAACGGCGACAAGACGGCAAGAACGGCGGCAAGAGCAAGAGCGTCTGTGATAGTGCATAAATAAATGTGGGCAACCAATCGCCATCACGTCTTTCCACAATCTCTTTTCTTTAGAGAAGTCAGGATCAGATAAAATACTAATACTTTAACAACGTGCTGGCGCAGCCAATGCTGTCTTTCCTATATTCCTGTTCCCAGCGTAGGGTAGCAAACGCGATAGCAGGTTCACCTCACTACCTTTTTCTTTACCTATTTCATCAATGAATCAATCAATCAGTCAATCAATCTATCTATCTGTCAAGCTATCTCTATCTGTCTGTTTGTTTGTCTGTCTGTGGGTCTGTCTATATATATATATATATATATATATATATATATGGTCTGTCTGTTTATTTGTTGCACACAAGCAAACAATCCCTCAGGCCTGTCAATTAGCCGATACCAAAGGCAGTAGACTAGGCAGTACACGGTCACCATCACTACGAGGCCAACAGAACAGGATCCTCACACCAGCTGGCTCACGCCGGTCAAATAAATCTTCTACTCCCTCCGAACATCGACTCTGACTCTCGTTGCTGAACCTGCCCTATTTCGTTGCTGCACTTGCCCGTTTTTTGCGTTTTCTGACCAATCACACTGGCTCATACATAAAAATAAAAGTGAGTGTCGGCGAGCCTGGCAGTCTTATCTGAAGATGCAAGCGTGAACACAAGGGAAGCACAGCAGACACAACAGTCCCCCTTTTGACGGCCAAGTAAATAGCGGAGTTTCGCTTACACTTACACCACTCTGATGCTGTTTAAGTGCTTAAGCCTATTTGGCCTGCAATTATTGGTTAACGGAATTCACTGTATTTTGAGAGCACTATTTGTGAACAGCTATTTTCAACCTAAGGACCACCTTACGGGACCTGGCGAGGGACCTTTTTAGCTCTTCCTGTAAAGTTAGCACCTTCACCCATATTATACGCTTGCAGTGGTGCACGCTTTACAGGCAGCAGTAAAGTCAAAACCTCTTCTAGACATGCAAGGTGCATGTAAGCATCGGGACACACACGCATGCACGCACACACGCGCGCGCATGCGCGCAGGGAAGAGGGTCAGCCCCCAACCAAAGCACAAGTTCAAAGCAGTTATGCTCAAGTTCATCTCTTCGCTGTCACATTTTACGACCTTTTTATTTAAGTCAGCTTCCATATGCCCGGTTATTTACATTTGTATTACAATAGAAAAACATCGTGCAGCGTCGCGCAGTGTGAAACCGTACGTCTCATGCAATGCGCAGTCTTTTCAAGAACTCATTCTCGTTAATTCTATTTCGCGCTCTATAAGCGCAATCCACGTAAAGTGGCGCAATTACGCCTCTTCACATGGATTACTAGCAGGTTCATGGAAGCCTGTTATTTCGTTGTTCGTAGCAATTTAGGCCAACGGAATGAGTAGTACGCCGTTCTCGATCTCGAAGAGATACTCAAAGAACAAAACAAGAGCCGCAGTGGTTCCTCGCGGAGATGCGAACTGTTACTCAGTACGAGAAGGCGCACGCATGTCGATCGTGTTACCGCTGATCATCGCTCATGACGAGTCGGCAACGATACGATCGATATGGAAGTTAGACTGTACATCAGCGACGAGGAGTAGGTGAAGGGCGGGGAGAACCAGCTCGGCAGTATTAGGCATGGCAAGAATGAAATCCGAGCAACAGAAACATCGTGACGCCATCCGCTGGTGGAAGAAATGAATGGCAGAAAGCGAAGGCTAGCAGTGTCGCGAGTTAGATGCATTTACAAATTGGATGGCGCCGTCTGTATCTGTCTGGCAAGCGGGCGTCACGTTTGTAGTCGTCGGAAGCGCCACGCTGAACGCTGCATATGGGCATGCACAGTCACGAAAGGCGCCAGAGAGAACCGAAACACTCCATGATGTGCTCGGTCGTGCGTTCCTTCCAATGCTTGTTTCTCTGTCACAAAGCGAAGGCGTCATCGCGGTGTTTACTACGGCATCGGTGATCTTTGCGCCGCTTATTGTTTAGCCCGCTTGCAACGCCGCAGCAAGGGACTGGCTGTGGGCTGCTGTTGCATTCAAACATATATATACCATGTCTCACTTGCATCACTTATCTTGTGAGAGACTGACTTGGCTTTTGTTTACAGGCCCGCTGTCAAGTTCTCGCGCTCATTTTTTCTTTTTTGCTCGGGATTGCGTGTCGCTCTCACACCACGCCCATTTGGCATATAGGCTCGAGTTCTCCGGATGCCTGCGTCTCACAGCGAAAAAAAAACTCGCCATGCAAGGCTAGGCTTAAAAATTGCATGGCGCCGCTATACTCCGTTTTCCTGTAGCTGCAATGTCGACTTTCAATAAAGACATCAATAATACGCACCTTACTGTAAGTATTGTAGAGGTGACACACGCAAAACACAGCTTTCTCTAGGGCTTTCCGAAATACAGGGTGATCATTTTTAGGCTTTAGGGAATTTTTTAAAATAGCCTCTTGCAGATAACATAATTCTAGCCATTGAGTTGGATTATTCAGAGGCGGACATGACTTGCGCGAGAAATCGAAACACATATATATTGAACTAATTATTGAAAATTGCCTAACTATCTTCTGAATTAATTACTTTACAGTGCATATACGGCGCGTATCAAACTTGCCGTGAAAATGTACTGTAGTTCCCTCTTACTTTTTTACCAAAACGCTCTTTTATGCACTGAAGTACAAAAGTAACTGGAACTCCCATGTATTTTGTTCCAGACTATGGGAAATAATATCTCTAAGCTAGTGTCATCCTGGAAATTCATCTCAAGTGCATACGTGTTGCAAGCTCACCGGCTACAATTCGTAAATTGCAATGTGTGCCGCAGAGTAATGAATTAGAAATGGAATTAGAGAATTTTTGTTACCTAGTTGAATATGCGTTTCCATTTCTTGTGCTAGTTATGTCCTTATCTTCGAATAATCCAGCCCGAGAACAAGAATTATGCGCACAAGAACGTAATGATCACTCTGTATGTGAGGCATTAGAGGACGGCAAGGCTTTCCCCCTCTTAGGGCGACTTCATATGCACGTCTAAGCAAAGCGCTTCAACGTTTGCACGCGTGAAGGCTCCATACCCCGATTTCAAGACAGAAGACGTATAGTTGCCTACCCCAAAATACCAGAAGGAAATCTGTTGCTATTGCCTACGGGAGCTGCGAATATATGAAGGTTAAGAAAGCATGGGAAGTACAGTTATAACATAGATTTGTATTTTTGTCTTTACGTCGTCCTTTCCGCTTCAAACGGCTTTGTGACTTCAGAAATTAATCATTTTGAGCAAAATATTTAGTTCTAAATTCAGCCATTCGCAATAATTTTGCAACGTATGCAGAAGCCTATAGTCTTCATGTGTTTATAGAAATGTGATACTAGAATATTTATACAGATAAAGCGTAATAAATACCTCTACAAGAACATCCGAAGCCATAAGCACCAAATTTACACAAATACGTGTACCAACCAACCATTCAACAAAGTTCCATTGCTGCTGAACGATAGAAGAGCCAAAGTTCCTTTTAGCAGTTTTTGTAGTGCACTTTATGGCTTAGAACACGTCATCGGCGGTCCAAATGCACATGGCAGCATAAATATGCAACAACTGCTTGAAAATAATATTTGATTCATATAAGTCTGCGTCAGGCCTCATATCAACAGTCATTTTTTACAACGGTGTTGGTAGCTCCTCGCTATAGTGATCATTCCGTCACCCACAGCTTCGCCGCGCTGGGGTAGAGAAAGCTGAAAGAGAGTGAATTCAGAGTATAAAAATTATGCGTGGCTCTGCGCCTGCAAACACCAGAGACCCGCGGAGCTGGGGAAAGTCTAGTAAAGTAGTGGTAAACCACACATTTATTTTCCTGGAGGTCAGTATTTCTTCGCGATGTTCTGCGTAGTATAGCGATGAATTCAACCGGCCACGACGAGCATCTGGATCTTCATTTCTTCGCCTACGTGAACCTCTCGGCTTCCCTCAATCTAAACTCGCGATGTTCTCTTCTGCGACGCTTGGTTTCAGTTTCCCTAGCTCTCGCTTCAGTCTTTCGGAAGCGAGTGAGAAAGATTGTGGCTGTGAAGAGGAAGAGGCGTTATTTTGTACGTGGAAGGGACGAGTGTCCACTTCTCCGGTCGAAACCGGCCTAGCCTCCGCCAGAGGTATCGGCTGCAGTCACGAACACCGGGCGCTTTTGGCGCGAACGCGAGGCAACGCGGTCGGCGTCGGCAGCAGCTCTGCTCATCCGATTACCACCTGCCTCACTCCTCCTCTCCACATCACATCCGCTATGCTGCGCGCTGCTGTTGAAGAATTGTGTCGGAGAATTCGAAAATAAAGCACTGCCTAAAGAAGAACCTGAATTTATGCTGGAGACCGCAGTGTCCATGGAAAATATATCGTCGTGTGTGTCACCTTTCTTTAACTTCGATGGACCTGGCCACCGCAATTGAGGACAAAAAAAAAAAAAGCCGGATTCGCAGATTTTGCCCGGTGGTTTATAGAACATTAGTTAAAAACAATATGCCACATTATAAACAGGACTGAGTGCTGTTGTTTCCTATACTTTGTACATGTGATGAAGTACCATATTTGGCCAGAATCCGCATTACCGCTTTGTACAAGTTTGCAGGTTGAGTGTAAAGGCAGGCATGTGGCATTAGAGCGCTTAATTTGGCTCCGACAGCGCTATCTTTCGTCTTGTTGAAACTTCTTAAGGTGCGCCATTTGCATAATATTGTCTTTCTAGCATTGTTTGGAAACAACTTCAACAGTCGAGGAGGAAAAGACTTGATTGTGCGCCCGCTGCGTGCTACGGAACGTGTGAAATTTAGGAGATGTCAATACATACGAGGTCGTGGAAGAACCACTGTGTAGCTTTTCGGTGCAGCGGCAACTACAGTATGCGGAAATTTCTCTTGGCAGCGCAAGCATACGACGCGCGTCATCAGTTGCGGTGTGTGAGCGTGTTATGGACTACATTGTCCGTAAACGTTTTACAGCGGAAGCTGTTATGGGCTCATTCCTATAGCCGTTTCGGTTGGCGATGGTATCCGCAGCCGCCGGTGTCCGTAGCAGCTATCGCCGGAAATGAGAAAGAAAAATTCACCAGCACTTCCCCTGTCGAGAAAATGGGGTTAAGCGAAGCTTGTCGTGTGTGTACCTGACCCGTAGTTACGAGGCGTGCACCACCGTTGTCGGCTTGCTGGAGGGCAAGACGACGCTGTCGCAGGCGTTCCGCTTCGTTTGCCCTGACGTTTGGCTCTCAACATCGCGCTCCCGCAACTCGGCGTCCGCGGCTCTTCTCTGACGTTTCGCCTGGGCTTCAGAAGCCCTCAGGCTAGGATCAGCACGTCGACAACGAGCCCTTTCTCGAGCGAGTTTGCGGCACCGTTGCTCAAACGCAGCCTGCTCCTCGGCGGAACGCACCACGCGCCGCCTTCCCATCCGGTGCCGAAAATTATCTGAGGCGAGGAAAGCCCGGCGGAGTGCGCGCCAATCCCCTTTCATTCACTGTCTCTACCCGCGACACACCAAACGACCCTGATTGATCGCGCGCGTCACGTTCACCGCCCATGCACACCGTACAGATGCTAAACGAGCGGAGCTGAAATGCGCAACCGCGGTATGAACCACACGTGATTTCTTTCTTTCCTTCTCTGTTTCTTTCTTTTACAGAGGAGCTGTTAGAACCTGACTTCGGGCGAGAAAACGATCGTCAGACGGTGCTACTGCGCCTCCTCACAGCGCCCCCAGTGTGGAAATGTCAAGCAGCGCGGTCGTGCCGTGGCGCAGTCTCCGCTTTGTTTAGATTCTTTCGTCCGCGCTTTCCTTCGCTGCTCGTGCTCACGGCGCTCCGTTTTCGAAGGCGGCAGGTCGCCTGCTTTCGGAACAGCGATGCAAAGATTATAATGCGGTTTCAAGAAGGTTTCCGACGCTCACAGCTTTTTTTTTTTTCATGACGCCAACTTCAAGAAAGGGGAGCGTCTGCTTCCACAGTATGGTGTTGAACATATTATCGACGGTGATGTGACGATAGTAAAGTGCGTGTCGCAGGTGCTCGAGAAGATCGTATACGACGTCGAGTTAGAGGTATACACCGAGTTAAGCAATTTAGTCATTTTTATTTCTCTATGATTCAGTCACAAAGCGGTCATGCATGCTTGCAGAGATGTGCAGAGACGGTGACGATTGCCATTGGTTTTGTCAGTAGCTGGGCGCGCACGCACGGCTGCTCACATTTTGGCTCCCAAGGAGTGCCATCAGCACTGTGAGCACGGAAAGCACACATGCATTAGGCACCAATGAGCTTGGCACTATACCAATGAGAATTACCTTGGGACCAGCAGCACAAAAAGCATTAGCGATACATGCCTTATCAAAGGAAATCTATAGTTTCGCGTAGGGGCGAATGCCTCCGCCGCAGCTCCTGAAGTTTGTCAGGAGG